>NC_142872.1:168831000-168997500 GCF_051225735.1 Oryctolagus cuniculus
GGCCAGAGTCCAGACACTGCCACTCCTCCCGAGAGAAGTGCACAGCCACATCGCCAAATGTCACCGCCTCCTGAAAGGACACACACCAGCACGCCAGGGACCCCTGGGTGCCAGCCCCATTCTGGCACCACCTCACAGCACGTCTCAGGCAAGTGCAAGGAGGAGTTGGGCGAGACGGTGATGGGCTCTTCTGGCTGTAAAATCCTGAGGCAGGGTAGTTTGGGGGAGAGGGACCCAGTCTACGGTGATCTCACAACCCGCCCCCCTTAGGAGCCTCAGGTGGCTCTGGTCCGAGTGGAGGTTTGCTCACTGCCTTGGGGAGGGAGCAAAGGGGGCTTGCCTGGACCTGGCAAGGGCCACGTAGGAGCTGGGCCCAGGCCCAGCTGGCAGGGCTGACGCCCAAAGCAAGAGGTGAGGTTTCACAGGCTGTGCGGAAAAGGAGGCAGTCGGGCTTCCTACCATGAGGCTGGGTGGGTGGCATCCACAAGTCCTGCCGAGACCTGTTGGCAAGAAGCAAGCATCAGAGGTGGGTGGCAGGCCCCTACTTCCAGGCTAACCAGGGGCCACTGTGCTCTCTGCCCCCCCAACCCAGATGCTCCGCAGGACAAGCGTGGACCCAAGCAGCCATCACACTCGAGTACGTGCCCCCCCAAGCTGGTTTCATCTTCTGTGCGTGTGTGTGATAGGAGTCACTCCACAAACACCTGTGGAGTGGGTGCCGCGTGCCAGGCACTCAGCTGAGCAGCCAGGGCGCGGCAGTGAGGGCTGAAGGACCCCGCCTGCGTGGTGCGCCTGGTGGGGGTAAGTTACAACACACACACACACACACACACACAATTATAATTACGATGGTGCTGAGGCACAGAAAACTACGAATGCATTTAAGCTAGGAAGCTCTGATTTAGTTAACGGTCACTTCCTCAGGGCCCGAGGCCAGGGTGAGAGGCCAGCATGAGGATATGGGGTCGAACGCGCCAGTCTGGCTGTCCACAGGCAGCAAGTGGAGGCAGGACAGACTGGAGGTTAGAGACGGGCCGGAATGATGGACTGTAGAATGGACGCGAGTGGACCCAGAAGCCTCTGCCTCCAAGGACATGAACTCCAAAATCCAGTCACGCTCTCCTGTCGCCCGACAGCATCAGCCCCGGGGACATAATCGGAGCTGGGCCGTCCACCACTGAACGACCGACCCCAGGGAGTCTCCCTGTTGGTGGGAAAGGAAGCAGCAGACTTTCTGGGGCAGCGGTTGGCCCTGAAAGCGGCCTGTGTGTGGAATCCCCGCGCCTCCGGCACAGGGAGGGTGGTCCAGGCAGAGACCCCGCAGGAGGGCCCCTGTGGAGCGGGGCAGGCCCTGCGCGGCAGCCAGGATCCAGAAAGACGAAGCGCCTACCCCGCCCAGGGCACAGCTCTCGAGCTGCACGAGGCAGAGGGCCCGGGGAAGCCGGCAGCGCGAGCTCGCCTCAGGCCCCTGACCGGGGCGGCCGCCACGCGGCCGGGTTCGCGGGGCGACCCCGTCCCAGCCAGGTTCCCAAGGCCTCTCCGAGCAAGGGCCGGCAGGCAGTGCGTGCAGGCATCGCGGGGCCGGAGTCCCCGGGGCGCGGGAACCCGGGCAGAGGGGCGCGTGGGGCGCGCGGACTCACCCGCCCAGAAGAGCGCCCGGAGCTCGCCAGCGAGCGGCGGCGCCGGAAACGGACCGCGGCGCCCGCGCCTGCCCCGCCACTTCCGGCCTTTCTGGGCCGCTCGGAGGCTCCACCGTCTCGGTGGCTTCCGGCTCCCCTCCCAGGACCCCGGGGGGATGGGGCGGAGCCGAGCCCCGTGGAGGCGGGGCCGTGGAAGGGGCGGGGCTTGGCCCGGGCATCCTTGGCCTCTCCCGCCGCCCGCGGGCACATGGAAAGAGTGACCCAAATGACCCGCACTGACCCAAATCCCTGGCCCACCGGGTGACACCCTCGAAAACCGAAGGTCAGCTCGCGCCCCACGGCGGGCTGCCCTGGGGGCTGACCCGGCCTCAAGGCCTGCATCCTGTGCCCGCACCGTCTGGTGTCTAGCGCTCAGCCGGCGCCTGCTCAGAGTCTGGGACCAGGCAGGGACAGCCGTGCGAGGTGCTGGGCACTGGGCACGAACATCGCACACTCTGTCCCTTCGTTGTAGATGCCTCTTGCCCAGTCATAGCCCCGCTACCCTCCCCTGGCTGTGACTCTGAACACTGCCTGACCTGCTTTACCAAGGGTCAGCAGTTCCTCCCTCTCACAGGACAGCTGCACTAAAGGGAGCAGTGTGCTACTCGGCCTCCGCTGGGTGGACCCGCGGCCCTTCTGTGAGGACGGAAGGACGGGAAGAAAGGGCCTCCTCCACGCCCCCTGCACCTGCTGCCCACCCGACCCAGGCAGTCTGGCTGGGAACTTCCAGGACCAGCTGGCAGTCCAGAGCTCGAGGTGCCCGTGAGGGTGGGCTCAGACGGAGCAGGAGGGGAGCCATGGGCTCCTGTCCCACTGGGTTTCCTAGCACCCAGGGCCAGGAGCCAGGTGCAACCGTGCCATGCAGGCCACAGAGACGAGGCGTGAGGGACTGGCGTCACTGGACGGTCAGGGTGGCTGTGCAGCTACAATCTGCTCAGAGGGTGGTGGGGGAGTGGGCTGGCGGGTCTCTGGGGAAGGGGAAGCGGTGGAGGGAGGAGGACCCCTAGGGAGGATGGGTTGGGATAGCAGAGGCTGGAGAGAGGCCCCAGGGAGAGGGCAGGCTTGGACCCATGGATTCCAGGGGACTCGTGTGACCCCCCCCCCAAGTGCAGGACACTGGGGTCCCCAGCAATAACAATGAGGGCGACCACAGTCAGCACTTATGAGCACCAACTGTGTGCAGGCACGGAGCCAGTTTCCATGGCTGTAGGAAACCTCCCTGCAGGCTGCTACCCCTTGTACAGGTCAGGAACAGAGGCACAGAGCATTAAGGAATTTGCTCAAAGCCAAATGCTTAGGAAGCGATTCGAGCCCAAATAGTTGGTTTTACACGAGGGGCCAACCAGTAGCTTTCATGTGCTTTGCAAAACCGGGCCAGGAGTCCAGAGCTGGAACCCAGCCAACAGCTGAGGTGCAGCCTTGGTGCTGTGAGAGGGGCCTGAGGTCCTGGCAGCCAGAGCAGGCTGCCTCTGAGCCCAGGCGTTCCCGTGTACTTTGCAGCCAGTTCACCTGTGTGTCCCGGTCCTCAGACTTGGGGGCACTCCATCAGAGCTGTGTTCCTGCGATGTGGTGTCTTTGCGCCTGCTGGAGCTGGCACACTGCCAGGACACCTCTGCACGGACAGCAGTCGGGGCCCAGTGTTTGGTGGCCCCACGGCGTCTCGCCTCCTTGGGGTGAATACACTGGGAGCAAAGGGAGCTCCACAGCTTTGAGCTCGGCCCCTACCCTGGGGTGGAGGTAGAGGAAAAAGCAAACTCTATTCCAGGGGTCCCTGCACCCTGTGGCACACCTGGCCTGGGCCCTGGAGTGTGAGTTCTCTCTGATGGCCATCAGGAATTGGTGGGGGATACACAGCTGTGCCTTTCTGGGTCGAGCCCCTGGGTCACCCTGCCAAGCAGGCTTCTCTGCCTGGGGGCAGGTCCAGATTGCGAGGCCCACCTGGCTGGTCTGAGCCCTGCTCCCAGGCTCTCTCCAACACCCAAGGCCCCTGGACCTGCATCCTCTCTCCCCAAACATCCCTTCCCTTGGGCCTCTGCCTGAGCCCGGGGAAGGCGGAGGTGGTGGACTGTACCTTCTGCCTCTGCCCTGCTGGGCCCCCTGCCCTGTCTGCTGCCCCAGAGTCCACTAGCCGCTGGCTTTGTCCCCTCCCTCCCCACTCTCCAGGTTGAGACCCTGCTTTGCAAGCTCAGGCCTTCGTTGAGCCAGCGGTCACTCTGAGCAAGGGTGGGGCGGGGATGCGGACGCACCAGGGCCTCCCTGGGCCGCCGCCAGACTCCGGGGCAGGCACGGAGCGACGACACAGCGCCCCGCGCAGCGGCAGCGGGAGCCGCACTGGGAATAGCTGCGTGTCGCCGGCTCCCCACGGGAGCGAGGCCTCCTGGAGTCGTTCGGCCAGAACCTGCCTCCGACCCGGCAGCCGGGGGATGCCCATCTGGGAGAAGCTCTGCAGGTGCCCAGCGCGACGGGAGCTTCGACCGGCGGCCCTACCGGGGTGGCCACAGCGGAAGGTGCTCGAGCTGGAGCCCCCGTCTCGTCTGCCACCAGCGGCCCACATCTGCGCGTGCACTCGGCCCACACCGGGAAGGAAGAACGCGGCCAGGTGAGGTCCGGATTTCGGTCCGGCCCGCCCTCGGTTCTGACCCCGCCCTCGGCCCCCGGCCCCCGGCCCCACCACTGACCCATGGCCACGCCTCCTTCCTGGCCCCGCCTGCAGCCCTGACTCCGCCTACTTCCTGACCACGCCTCCTTCTTAGCCCCGACCCCGGTCCCGACCCCCTGGCCACGCTTTCTTCCTGGCCCCGCCCTCGGTCCTGGCCACGCCTCCATTCTGGCCCCGCCTCAGCAGCGAGCGACCCGTCAACTTCCTGTGTCCGCTTGGAAAAAGGGTCGGTGGTCCCCTGAAACTGACTTCCGCTCTCTGCCATTTGTAGCCCGAGCAGGACTTCATTCCGTTCGTGCTGGGTAGTAACCACTCTACCAGGCCAAGACGATTGAAGTCCATGTGTGCCCCGGCCCGCAGGGTAATCAACTAGGACGTGAGGAGGGCAGACCTGAAGGGAGAGACAAACCAGACACGAGAAGGGAGACCAAGACAGTACTCTGATCAAGGTCTCACTTTATTGGAGAAGGAAGTGGCTTATATAGTACAAGGCAAGAATTGTACAGTGGAGGGTAAGCAGGGGTCATCTCACAACATAGATCAAAGGAAGAATTTCACAGGAACCAGCATCAATTTGACAAAGGGAGTTACAGCGAGGTCTTACAGCTACCAGACGTGCTTATCAAGGTACAAGAAAGAGAGCACTGAAGCCAGATGGCCAAGCGCTAACCATATCAGTGAGCTGTACAAATGGAATTTTCTAGTGAATCCTCCTTACAGGAACACAGCTGAAGGTTAGTCTAAACAAAGGCCTATACAGGGAAACCAGCACAGTGGCTCCCAACATCTCCCCCTTCTTTGTATATAGCAAGATGAGGTTACATGTCATTAGTTGTCGCTCCCCGTCTTCGTGGAGGAACGACACAGGACCCTGCGCTGTTCTTTCGTCTGCTCGGCCCTTCCCGGGTTTGCTGCTGGTTCTTCCCGGGTTGGCTACTGTCCCTTCCACCTCCGTGGAAGGGCAGTTCCCCCTGGCCACATTCCCCACTTCCGCAGGGGAGCGGCACACTGCCGGCCGGCTTTCTCGGGGGCTGCACAGGTGTTCCTTCAGCTAGATGTTCCCCGTAGATGTTCCTGGTGCATGCCGTCTCTCTCCTCCTTTATAGTCCTCCTCCGCCAATCCCAACTCGGCTGCCCACACGCCGAGTACGCTGCTCTCCTCCAATCAGGAGCAAGTCCTACAGTTTATTGGTTGAACTGGAGGCAGCTGTGCGGAAGCTGTTTACTTCTCTCCCAGCGCCATATTGTGGGAGAGCAGATGCATAGAATAAGTCTTAATTCCAGTAACTCAGTCCAGTCCGGGCTGCTCCCCACAATTAGTGCTATGCCGTCACATTTTTGTGAGCGGTGCTGTTTTTTGTTTTATAATGAAGCAAACGATGGTGCCTGTCTTAGGTTGTGGGTTCCACCTGCACATTCTTACCCATCATCAGAATCCATCGTCATCGATGAATCCCTGTCTTAGGTTGATATGTGCGGCAACCCATCTTACCCATCGTTGACTACCCACTGTCTTATTTTCTGAGGGACTTCCAAGGCCTAGTTAGAAAATACACGAAACACCTGCCGACAAGACAGGCTGTAAGGAGGCTTACAAGAAAGATTACAATCCCCACAAACAGTTCTTTAAGCCAGAATAAATTTGGCAGCCAGGATGTAAGCCAATTGAATAAGCTTTTGGACCCTTTGTCTTGAGTAAAGTGAGAAGCAAGTTCTGTGAGTTTTTGGATTTCACTAGCAATACTAAGAGAATTATCAGTAAGATTAAAACAACACATATTTTTAACTTGATTGCATTTTTTGTGATGTAATAAGAGAAGATATTCAATGGCTGCACTATTATCTAGAATACCTTGCCGTAATACTTGTTGTTTTTCGTTTAATAAAAATAGGGCAGTTGACGAATGATTGATATTTTTTTTAAAGCCAGTTAAATTTAGTAGTGGGGGGTTGTATACCAACTTTAGTGACACTAATGTTGATAAGTTCTGATAACCCACTACCATCGGACCAGCCTGACATTAGGAGAGAGAGGAAACATATAGTCAAATATTAATTATTTTTGATTACAAAGGAGGTTTGGTACAAAGTTTTAAATGATGAATGTCAGTCCATACAGACTGTAGGGAGGTTAGCACAAATTGCAGAACACACGGAAAACATCCCATACAAAGTAGGAAAACCAGTAGCGGTCCAGCCAACATTAATAACCAATGAATCCATTGAAACCCTCCAAATGAATAGTGGGTTAGTAATAAACATATGTTGTATTTTACTCTCAAGTTTATCAATAACAGACTCTATATATGGCAAATTGTTAGTAATGTTAAAACAACATCCCCCTGGAACAGATTTACAGCTTATATGATCTTTTAATAGCAAATAATCGATAGCTGCTCGGTTTAAGAGTACTCCTGAACGAACTTGATCCAATTCTTCAGCTATATTGGATAGCACAGTAGCAGTGAGATTGATTGTTTTGGTCACCAAACATGTGAGCCTTCGTAGTCCACGATTATTTCCATAAGCCAATCCAGGAACTACCACTAGCTGTATAGCCATGGTGAAAGCAGGTCTCCAATTAAGATGACATCATCATCACAGTTCTCAGGTAATGAGCGTCGCTGTCGTGCCTTTGGAAATACAGATGTTAGCATTGGGGCCACATGGCCCAGTGAGCAGTTGCAAAAATCATTAGGGGCTAACAATGTAAAAGCAAATTGGTTGCATAAAAATACCCATCCCTTAGGAGCCCATGTCCCATACCAGTACCGGATCAGGTCCATTCGACTGATTGGTGATAGGATCCCTCCATTTCACCATTGCTCTTTTCGCAGCTGTTTGTGGATGCCAGTGTTGATCAGCTGCAAAACGACCATCTTTATCCAATGTGAAAAAATTTAAAATGAATAAAGCACGTGAGAGCCATTTGTTAGGAGAATGGGCAAGAACTCCAAATCCCCCCTTTTTTATTTTATTAAAGCATTGCTTTAAAGTATTATGTGTACGTTTAACAATGCCTTGACCCTGAGGATTATAAGGAATGTCAGTAACATGAGATAGAAAAAAGTTACACAAAAATTTTTAAAAGAGGCAGAAATATAGGCAGGTTCATTATCTGTTTTAATTTCCTTTGGAGTTTCTAGGGAAGCAAAAGCTTGTAAGCAACGGGCAACAACATGTCTTGTAGCTTCACCTGTATGTAAGGAAGCAAAAATAAATCCAGAACAAGTATTGATAGACACATGTATATATTTTTGTTTACCAAATTCCATGAAGTGGGTGATATCCATTTGCCATAGTTGATTGGGGAATAAACCACGAGGATTAATTTGAAAGTGAGGTAATGGTAACTGGATGGAGCAAGTAGAACAGAATTTTACAATTTGTCGAGCTCGTTCTTGAGTAATATTATGTATTAAGCGTAATGTATGAGCCCTTAAGTGATGTAAAACGTGATCTTTTGTTGCTGTATCAATAGAATATATGCATAGAGCAGAATCTGCCAAATGGTTACCCTCTACCAAAGGTCCAGGAAGATTGGAATGTGCTCGAATATGACCTATAAAGAAAGGGCAGGTATGCTGCCGAATGACAGTGCAAATGCGAGAAAACGAAGGAGAAGCAGTTGAGGATTTAGGAAGGAATGAACAAGTTTCCAATTGAGGCACCGATAGGAACACATATTTGCTATCGGTGTATATGTTAACCGCTACATCCAAAGTAGACTGCAATGCAAGTGCAACAGCAGATAATTCAACTAGCTGTAGAGATGAAAAAGGGGTGTTAATAACTGTACGGTGACCATCACAAATTACAGAAGCTTGACCAGTGTTGGAACCCTCTATATATATCAAGCCAGCATTCTCTAAGGGTTGAAAGCTTGTATTTCGTGGAAATACACAGGAATGATGTCATAAAAATTGTATCACTTTATCTGCTGGATAGTTATTATGAACTTGTCCTGAAAAAGAAGCTAATGCAAGAGGCCAGTCTTCAGTGAAAGACAGGAGCCATATTAGCTGTTTGTTAGTATATGGTTGGTTGACATATACATGTCAGTTTTATTTAAAAAAATTTTTTTTTACATTTTAGTCTCCCTTTAGCTATAATCTCAGCTATTGCATTATAATATGGTACAACATTTTTTTAAGGGTAGCCTGTAAATATATCCAAAGTAAAGGGGCCTCTTGCCACAACAGAGCTATGGGTAAATAATCTGTAATCAAAATAATAAGAATTAAAGGTTGATTATAATCAATGCAAGAAACAAAGCTCTGAGATAAGGCTTGTTGTACCTTTTCCAAGGCTAGACATCTGCGGGAGTAAGCACTCGTTGGGAGGTAGGGGAACTGTCTCCCTTTAGGATATCGAATAAAGGTTTAAGGTCTCCTGTTGTGAGGTGGAGATGTGGACGAAGCCAATTAATATCCTCTAGAAGTTTTTGAAAATCATTTAAAGTCTGTAAAGAAGCCAATTGTAAAGTGACTTTCTGTGGAAGTATTTTTCATGGGTACAGTTGGAAGCCTAGATATTGATAAGGATATTGAAGTTGCATTTTCTCAGGAGCTATGATAAGACCAAAAGTAGATAATTGCTCTTTCATTACCGTCAGACATTGCATCACCAAAAATTCCTCAGGTCCAGCTCTCAAAATATCATCCATATAGTGTATAATATATAAATTGCTATATTTTTTGCAAATTTTTTGAAGAGCAGCATCAATGAATTGTTGGCACAAAGTAGGGCTATTAGCCATTCTTTGAGGTAAGATCCTCCATTGGCATTTTTGCATAGGTTCTTTAAAATTTACTCATGGAACACTGAAAGCAAATCGGGGACAATCTTCTGGATGTAAAGGTATAGTATAAAAATAATCTTTTGAATCTATTATTGCAATATAAGAGTCCTTTGGAATTGTAGTAGGCAATGGTAAACCTGGTTGTAAAGCCCCCATAATTTCCACAGTAGCATTAACAGCCCTAAGGCCTGGAAGCAATTGCTATCTCCCAGATTTCTTTCTGATAACAAAAATAGGACTATTCCAAGGAGAATTAGAAGGAACTATATGTCCTGCTGTTAATTGTTCTTCCACCAATATCTGTGCAGCATTTATCTTTTCCTGCAGTAAAGGCCACTGATCCACCCACATGGGATTATCTGATTTTTATTTTATTTTAATTTTTGCATGGGGCACAGGCTGACCAGTAGCCGTCAAGGGAAACCCAAGCCTCTCTGGTCATGATTGACAGTTAAAGTAACTGGAGATGTGATGCTTTGTTGTTGTTTGCCTAAACCCTTACCTGGCAAATGACCTTGTTGAAGTATGTTAATGGTAACAATCTTACTTGGACTATGCATTAAAGCCCCCATTTGAGTTAGAATATCACGTCTCCATAGATTAACAAGTAATGCAGCCAGAATATAGGGGCGACAGGCTCCAGCATTACCTGATTCATCCTCCCATTGCAGCAATTTGGAACTTTGTGCTAATCTCTGACTCCGACCAATACCTCGCAATTGAGTCATGGTAATTTCCTTTCTCCAATTTGTGGGCCAGCTTGCTGCTGAAATAACAGAGACATCAGCTCCAGTATCTAGGAGACCACTGAATAACTTTTTATTTAGTTTTAAGAAAAATTTGGGTCAGTCTTTAGTTATGGGTTGTATCCAATAAGCATCAGATTTTGATTTTATGTCAAAGAAAATAGACTAATAGTTTTGTAAAAAATTTCTTCTTCCCATAACATTTTGTAACTTTCTCACACTTTCTGTAACTTACTCAAACCTTTTTTATCTTTTTTTTTCATTCCAGTATAAACCAGCCATTAAGATAAACAATTTTTACAAACCATGTCCTTCCTTTATTTAAAAATCTCTTTTCCTTTTAACTTTCCTTATCAAGAACACACTTTTATACTTGTGACCTTTTACTCAAAGTGATGGTATCCCTGACTGCAGCAGTCAATGGGGGAGTAACTGTTCAATTCCCTGTAATCCGCAGTCATTTTCCATGTTTCATCTGATTTCTTAACAGGCCAAATTATTCCTTTTAGTGGTTATAGGAATCATCACTCCAGCATTAACATAATTTTTTACTGTTTTAGATATTTTCCCATGTCTACCTGGAATTCTGTATTGTTTACACTGAATAACCTTAGTTGGCCCTGGCAGCGGTACAGGAACTTGATATAATTTTTTTACCACTACCTAGCAGTTTGACTCCAAAGGGCAGCATTTTCTGTTTTCCAATTTACATTTATCCTGTACTGCTTTTTTTAATTGCTTACACATGCATCAGTATGCAGATAACAAAGTCCATCCTCACCTCCCCAAAGCCTATAATTCATTCCCCTTTTCTACCGGCACCGATTGCAAAACCTCAATAACTTGTGGAGACTGTGCACTCCGTAACTTGCCATCCCAATTCTCACTCAATCCTGAGCAGAGAGCCTATTCCTTCACCAAAGAGGCCAACTGAGGGTCTTTCCAGCCAGGAACATCACAGGTTACACATGCAACTTCAGTTTTCTTTTTAAAGAAAGGCATTGCTTTGTATACTTGTGGATCCTGCCAACTACGCCAATTTGTGACAGCAAATTATTTTTCAGCTGTCTGCTGTGCACAGACTTAGTTACTTTTAGTTTAATCCGCAAGAAATACGCTGCAAGCCTTGGAGTGCACACTAAAATTATTTACAAGAAAGATGGTAAAGGAGCATAGATTAACAGAATGTTGCAATACACATGGCTCCATTGCTTGAATGATACTATAGCAAGACGGTCCACTGATCCCTGTAGGGAGGGCCTGAGGCTGGCCCCGCTTCCAGTTTCCTGAACTCTGTTCTTTAATGGATTGCCTTCTTTATCAGTTTTGGAGTGACATTCATTGGCCCAATGCCTTCCTCTTTTGCACTGGGGGCAAATCCCAGGAGGAGCCTTATTTTGATTGTTGACTTTTGGACAATTTTTGTACATGTCCCTGCTGCCCACATTTATAGCACCCTCATTATCAGGCATAGCCCTCCTTGTTGATTTTTGTAATGACGTACCATGTAGAGTGGCAGGTCCTGAATGTCCTGTTATTAATTCATTTTGTTAATTTCTTATCAAAGGGACTGTCACAGAACACCTCAGTCACAGTAGCCAATTGATCCATGTTCATATTGTACTTATGTTTTGTAGAATTTACAGCACTGTGGGCATCACTAGGCAATCTTCACACAGCTCCAGAAAAGGATCCATACTGAGAATTAAACATCATTAGTAATCATTACGGGCACATTTAACGTTTAGCTTGACTGCGTGTTCCCCCGGGATGAAACAGCAGCAGCAGAGGCTTGCTCCGGCTCCCCCTTAAAGCCCCCAAGGACAAGGGTGGCTCATTGCCAAGATGTTGGGCAAGCAGTGCGTCCCGTCCCGGATCTTGGCCAGAGAGCCGAGACACGAAGCATGCCCACCTGTTTATTAGAAACATTCCTTTATCCTCCTCCCTGGGAACTGGCCAGGCTCCCAAAGAGCAGGAGAAGGTCATTCGGCAGCAAAGTTACTTGTTTATTAGAGCCAAACCTAGATACAAGCCTCTCCATCCCAAATATCTGTCCTTACATTTGGCCCTAGGGTTGCATTGAGAGGTAGACATAATTAACACATCATAAGAATACAATACAAATTTCTCATACAAGTAATACATCCAGCAATCAAACACAATAATATTCAATGTGTTTTAAGGATAAATTGAAACATATCTGAGGGGGAATTAACCTCTTATTATCTGTAATTATTACATTTTGTAGGTTTGTGGAATCTTAACTATTTGCATATTTTGATTTACATTTTTTTTTTTTTGACAGGCAGAGTGGACAGTGAGAGAGAGAGAGACAGAGAGAAAGGTCTTCCTTTGCCGTTGGTTCACCCTCCAATGGCCGCTACGGCCGGTGCACCGCACTGATCTGATGGCAGGAGCCAGGAGCCAGGTGCTTTTCCTGGTCTCCCATGGGGTGCAAGGCCCAAGCACCTGGGCCATCCTCCACTGCACTCCCTGGCCACAGCAGAGGGCTGGACTGGAAGAGGGGCAACCGGGACAGAATCTGGCGCCCCGACCGGGACTAGAACCCGGTGTGCCGGCGCCGCTAGGCGGAGGATTAGCCTAGTGAGCCGCGGCGCCGGCCCTACATTTTTTTGTAAAGCAAACCAAGCATAATCTGTCCAAGCATTCCTATCAATAATAGGGGTAGAGTTAGTACATAATACAAAAACAGAATGGGTAGTCCGGACACTTTGTTACCACAATTCCTCATTTCACATAGTAATGTTAACTTTATAACAGATAACATTTACTTCAAATGAAATATTTAAATGCAAGGTGAAGGCTGTCCAGTGTACACTGATCTATATTTTTTACTCCCAGTGTTTCTTATCCACAACACCCTCTTCAGCAAACCAAGGACTAATTGTTTCAACAGCACTGATAAACTGCTCTACGGTTTGTTTCTTTAACCCTATTCTCTACATCTGTGACAAAGTTTTCACAGCCTTTGTCACGGCTTGCTTTGTTTCTTTAAATGCACATTTAAATCTTTTCCGAGCAAATCCCAATGTTGCTCATTCACGACTCCTTCTGCGAACCAAGGACTGACTATTCCTATAGCATTAGTGAACTGTTCTATGGCTCGCCTTTTTTAACCCTTGCTCCTCGCGCCTTGAGTGATGCATTTAACCCCTTCACAAAGAGTTCCTGCTTACTTAGTGTTTGTCCCATAGTTTCGTCGCTCTACTTACCCTCGTAGCCTGTATTGCGGACGGGTCAGGATGCAGTGGCTACTATGCAGGTCTTCACTCGCCTTCTCCGGGCCTGTATCACAGATGAATTGTCTGTGGTGTGTGGGGAGCAACTGAGACTACACTAGGTTACTGGAATTAAGACTTATTCTATGCATCTGTTCTCCCACAATATGGCGCTGAGAGGGAGCAAACAACCTCTACGCAGCTGCCTCATCAGTTTGACTGATAAGCTGCAGGAGCTGATCCTGCTCCTGATTGGAGGAGAGCAGTGTGCTCGGCGTGTGGGCAGCAGAGTTGGGATTGGCGGAAGAGGACTATAAAGGAGGAGAGAGACACTACGCACCAGGAACATCTGAGCAGCCCCCGAGAGAGCCGGCTGGCGGTGTGCTGCTCCTCCGCGGAAGCGGGGAAAGTGGCAGGGGTGCCGCCCCTCTGCAGAGGCATGGGGGGGGGGCGGCAGCTAACCCAGGACGGTGTCGTTCCTCTGTGAGTGGGGGAACGGCAGCAAACCCGGGAAGGGCCGAACAGACAAAAGAACAGCGCAGGGTCTAGTGTCGTTCCTCCGTGAGAGGGGAAGCGACATGGTGGCTCTTATGAGATGAGGCGGCAACCTAAATGAAACAGCCGGCTTTTCCAGCGATGTTCAGCTCAATTCCTGTTCCCCATGCCCCACGTTGGGCGTCACTTGCCCCGGCCCGCGGGGTAATCAACTAGGACCTGAGGAGGGCAGACCTGAATGGAGAGACAAACCAGACACGAGAAGGGAGACCAAGACAGTACTCTGATCAAGGTCTCAACTTTATTGGAGAAGGAGGCAGCTTATATAGTACAAGGCAAGAATTGTACAGTTGAGGGTAAGCAGGGGTCATCTCACAACATAGATCAAAGGAATAATTTCACAGGAACCAGTGTGGAGAGCCATTGCACCGTGCCCTAAAGATGGCGCCGGCTCCTTTCTCCTGGAAGGACTGGCGAGAAACAAACAACTCCTAATAAGGAGATGGCTGAGCTCCCTTCCGGCTTCCGCATTGCTGTACCTATCAATCCTTGCCCCTTGGCTGCTTTTGATTGGTGTGCTGATGGCTATAAGAGGGATGGGAGAGGGAAGGAGGTGGAAGAAGAAGCTTGTTCAAGGTTCCTGAATAAACTGCTTGAAGAAGAGTTCGGGTCGTGTCTTCCTTGCTGGTCGAGGGACGCGACAACTGGTGGCCCGTACGGGGAACCATCTCAAACGTGAACTCAGAACTTCCTGCAGTCAGGGCAGCGCTGGTAAGTCCCCCAGGAAAATAAGGTGGGGATCCGCTATAAGAGCGGGCAGTCCTGTGACAATAGCGGGAGGATAGCTCTGCGATTAAAGCAGAGGAAGTTCTGCGACAAAAGCAGAAGGAGCTCTGACCCGTGGCCAGGGAAAGAGCGCAATTTTTGACGATGGGTAATTCACAGTCCCATCCAATTTTTCTGGCGCTGAATGCGCTGCTTTGAGAAAACGGTTTGAAACTTAAGCCTAGTACATTGGATAGGTTTTTACGTAACTGCGATACCATTGCACCCTGGTATGGGGTTTCGGGAAGCCTTACTATCCCTTCAGGGGACAAACTAGGCAGGGATTTGGATTTTGCATTCGAACAGGGTAATCTCGAAAGGGGAGTGAGACCAATATGGAAGTTAGTGCGAGCATGCCTCGAGGATGAGCAGTGTAGTGAAGCTATTCCGAGCGGTCAAGCTGCCTTGGAGGAGCTTCAGGAAGAGCGCTCCGAGAGAGCTGCCAGTGAAAAAGGGAAAACTTTGAAGGAGAGTCAGAAAAGAACTAGGAAAAAACTGTACCCCGATCTTTCCGAGTTGCGCAGCCCCTCCTCAGTAAGTACTACTAGTGCAGAAAGTAGCTCAGAAAGCAGCAGTGAGTCTGAAGAGTGTGGTGATAACAAAGAGTCTGGTATAAAGCAAGTATGGGAATTGAATCGGCAAATGAGGATTTCCAAAAATTACAGCCGCTGAGCCATTACCAGGTGCTCCAAATATATTTACGGATGGGTCAAAAACAGGCTGTGGGGTTTATATGGTAGAGGGTAATGACCTGGTATTTCATCAGTTTCAGCCAGGCTCACCTCAAGTTGTGGAATTAAAAATAGTTATTGAAGTCCTTAAGCAGTGCTCTTTTGCCTTTAACTTGTTGTCAGATTCCTTATATGTGGTGAACACATTAAAGATATTGGAAACCGCAGGACCGATTAAACCTTCTAGCCCAATTGCATCCCTAACGTCAGGTGATTGCTCATTGTCTGGATGCATGGGCCACCTGGGGGAGACCCCAGGTGCTAAAAACTGATAATGGCCCAGCCTATACATCTCAAACCTTTACCACCTTTTGCCAAAAAATGGAGGTTCAACTTGTCCATGGATTGCCGTACAATCCTCAGGGCCAGGGCATAATTGAGCGAGCACACCACACACTGAAAGAATATCTTTTAAAACAAAAAGGGGGACGTGACAGGCCAGGAGAAAGAGAGAGGAAAAATTCCACAGGTATCTTGACCTAGAGAAAAGTCTTAATTCGATAACCCTTTCCAACTTGATGGGTTTTTCTCTTTACAGTTAATAAAAACTTAAGCAATGGGCTCATACGCTGATAATTCTTTTCTGTGCTGCTGTAGCTAACTTATCTAATGAGAGTTTTCATGTGTCTTGAAGGTTTCACATTTTTCTATTGCCAGTATGACTCTTGATTGGAAAAACTGCACCATGAAGCTGTTTACGTTATATCTTTAATGTTTGAGTGATTACCTAACTCTGATTAGATCTAGTCCACAGCCTTGGTTAAATGTACTAATTTTTGACTAAAATGGTTTGACTCTCTGATAGTTTAAATTCTAAACCGAGTCTTTCAACTTTGGGGCTTCCAGTTGGATCCCTGGAACTCTCAAAGGATGGGACTCTAAATTTGTTAAAGTAACAGCTGTTTGAGTCAATTCAAATTATACAAAGTGTATTAAAATGTAGTAAATGATGTCAAATCTATGTTGTATTCATGTTTTTGCTTTTCAGCTAGAGTAGTCTTATAAAAATGAGAGTAAATTCTGTGTATACAAGTCTTTATGTTGTTAACTCAAGTAAGCCAATACAGATTGGTTCAGAAAATTGGGTTAATGCAAACGTCCTTTGGTTCACTTGCTCAGTTTTACATTTACATGTCTTTGATATGCTTTAAACTTGTTTCTCTTAAGGATGAAGATCTTTTCAAAGTTGTAAATATGCACTAGTGACTGTTGCTGCCCAAGTGGTGTTATCCTTATGTTACTTAAAAGCATGGAAATGTAATTTTGACTTTTAATTCAGATAATGGTGTGGTATTCATTAATAGCTCAGTGTTTTAAGTTATCCAGGCATCGGTGCTAAGTAAAATATGGAAAACGTATTATGTGTACTTTTAACATCTTAAATTTGATAAGAGAGACTTTTAAGTTTGCCAGCATGTATTCTCATAGGTTGTCCATACATGATAATTCAAGACTGTAAAAGTAACTACAGGTATAAAGTTTCAGAAGGTGTGAGCAAGTCATGAAAAGTTGTAAAAAGTTTACGATTTTAAAACATTGTTTACAGAGTTTTCTATAAGTTAAATGTTAATGCCAAAATTACACTAACCTAAAGTTGAAGTCTGATCTTCTGTTATAACAGTGGGATTTTTTAAAATGTGTACTAATGTTAGTAATTATCTGGAAATGGTCTCAATTGTAAATCTTAAAATCTGTTGTTGCAAAAACTGTAACGTCTCTTTTTAACACTACTGTCTGTTAAGTTATGATTGATAAAAAGTATTAAGTCTTAAAAAGTTATGTTAAATATTATGATCAGATCTGGTCTAAAAGTGTTAAAATCGCCCTGACTAAATGTTAAGGAATTCTATTTTGACCAGATACTCTAAGTTCTCTTGGCACCTTTAACAGACTTTCTGAAAATCAAAGTTCTAAATTCTCTGGACTTTTGGTATCTCCAGAGGGCCCCTGGAGATGTCAAAAGATATATCTCTCATCTTGCAGAGATAATAACCAATCGGGCTGTTTAGATTAAAAGTGGTGCCAAGATGTGAAATGATGCTAAACTTCAGCTATAAACGTGTTTCTTTCTAGCTGCTCCAGTCTCTGGCTCAGAAGCCAGATCCTTTAAAGAGGGACTGACAAAGTCTAAGAAGCATCCCATGGTCATGATTTGCATCACCTCAATGTCCAAACCTTATGATTAAGATATGGAATCACCCGGGAACAGGCAAGGCAAATTGTAAAATCCTGCCCTTCCTGTGTCACATTTCTCCCAGTCCCTCATTATGGTGTAAATCCTAGAGGTTTTATGCCTAATCAGCTTTGGCAGATGGATGTTACCCATTTTCCTGAACTTGGTAAACTAAAATACATACATGTCTCTTTAGATACATGTTCAGGTTTTGTTTTTGCCACCCCGCAATGCGGCGAGGCTGCCAAACATCTCTCATTGCCTTCAGGCCTTTGCTGTTCTAGGAACCCCTATACAGATAAAAACTGATAATGGCCCAGCGTATACTTCCAACTCTTTTAAGCACTTCTGTACTAACTTCCACATCTCTCATCACCGGGATTCCTTATAATCCCCAGGGACAAGGTATTGTGGAACGAGCACATGCCACATTAAAAAATTATTTACAAAAAATAAAAAAGGGGGAATACGGGACCATGGCATATTCCCCACAAAAATGGCTATCACATGCTCTTTTCATTTTAAATTTTCTAATACTGGATAATCAAGGGAAAACTGCAGCTCATCGTCACTGGCATCCTGAAACCAAAAGACAACAAGTCTATGTGAAGTGGAAAGACCCTCTAACTGCTCAATGGTATGGACCTGACCCTGTTTTAATATGGGGACGTGGACATGTTTCTATATTCTCGATGGTTACCTGAGTGACTGGTGCGGCAAACAATGTCACAAAGCAGCCCCTCGATCTTCATTATGATAACATTGCTGATTGGGATCGTTACTGCAGCCGTTATAACCGCCATTTCCATTGCAGCTGTGGGCGCTACAACAGCTGCTATAGCGCTCACAGGGACAGTTCAAACTGCTAATACCCTGAATAATTTAACGGCCTCCATGGCTGCTGCTTTGGATACTCAGACATCCTTAAATGCACAAATAAAGGGAGGCTTGATGATTGTTAATCAGCGTGTGGATTTGGTACAGGAGCAGGTGGATACTCTCTGGCAGCTTGCTCAGCTAGGATGTGAGTGGAAATTTTCAGGGTTGTGTGTGACCTCTGTTCAGTACGATAACATGACTCAGGCAGCAAATTACTCTAAACATTGTCTCAGATGCTCTTGCAGAATTGGTCTGCGGAATTTGACTACACCTTGAAGCAACTGTGCCTTGCCGTGGTCACCATCAACTCCACACGTGTGGATGTCTCCTTCGCATCTGGATTGTCATCCTGGATCCGCACAGCCGTCTCCAACCTGAAGGAGTGGGCGGGACTTGGAGCTTTGACAGGGTTGCTGTTACTTGTTGTGTTATTTTGCCTGTGGTGTTTGTGCAGGATGAGGACAGCTCATCGGCGGGAATTGGCCATGATAGCTCAAGCCTTTTATGCCCTTGAGGCTGGACAATCGCCGCAAGCATGGCTGGCCTTTCTTGAATGCTAGGCATGGGTGCAGGGTGCGAGGCAAAGCACTGCAGAGAACGAGCCATTACGTTCTCTGGAAGGCAAGTCTGTCTGCATGTGGGTTGGCATCCCAGATCCCACCCCCGCGAAAAGGATGCTGTTCCAGGTGGATGCCTGGCAGTGGGGGACAGACCCCTACCTTCTCCTGTAATCCTTAGATGCCTGGTTCTAAAACAAAAAGGGGGAACTGTGGGGAGCCATTGCACTGCGCCCTAAAGATGGCGCCGGCTCCTTTTTCCCGGAAGGACTGGCGAGAAACAAACAACTCCTAATAAGGAGATGGCTGAGCTCCCTTCCGGCTTCCGCGTTGCTGTACCAATCAATCCTTGCCACTTGGCTGCTTTTGATTGGTGTGCTGATGGCTATAAGAGGGATGGGAGAGGAAAGGAGGCGGAAGAAGAAGCTTGTTCAAGGTTCCTGGATAAACTGCTTGAAGAAGAGTTTGGGTTGTGTCTTCCTTGCTGGTCGAGGGACACGACAAACCAGTATCAATTTGACAAAGGGAGTTACAGCGAGGTCTTACAGCTACCAGATGTGCTTATCAAGGTACAAGAAAGAGAGCACTGAAGCCAGATGGCCAAGCACTAACCATATCAGTGAGCTGTACAAATGGAATTTTCTAGTGAATCCTCCTTACAGGAACACAGCTGAAGGTTAGTTTAAGCAAAGGCTTATACAGGGAAACCAGCACAGTGGCTCCCAACACATGTGTGGGAGGGGTCTTCAGGAAGTGTAGTCTGTGGAGGCCTGTGCGGGAGCCCCGGCAGCCCCTCAGCCCAGCTTCCTGCTAGTGCAGGCAATGACTCTGGCTTTGCCCCATGTGCCATGCCTCTGGCTGCCACGGGCATTTGGGGGGATGCACTAGTGCGTGGGAGTTCCTCTCTCTCTGTGTCTCTCCCTCTTTTTAAGATTTATTTATTTGAAATGCAGAGTCAGAGAGAAAGATATTTTCCATATGCTGGTTCACTCTCCAAGTGGCTACAACTGTCAGCACTGGGCTGAAGCCAGGAGCCAGAGGCTTCATCCGGGTCTCCCACGCGGGTGCAGGGGCCCAAGCACTTGGGCCATCTTCCACTACTTTTTCCTGGGTGCGTTAGCAGGAAGCTGCTTCGGGAGTGGAGCAGCCAGGATTTGAACCTGTACCCATATGGGATGCTTAACCCACCACACCACAACACTGCCCCCAGAGTTCTCTTTCTGCCCCTCAAAAAAAAAAAAAAAAAAGACTATGCATAGATTTTGATTTTTTGCACCAAAATAAACTTGTCCTAATTCCATTTCCTGAGAACCATTTTGAAGTATTCTTATACTAATGTACATTTTATTTATCCTTTTAAAATTTTTATTTATTTGAAAGTCAGAGTGACTGAAAGAGAAAGATCTTCCATTCCTAATGTCTCCAATAGACAGGGCTGAGCCAGGTTGAAGCCAGGAGTCAAGAACTCCATTTGGGGGCTGGCGCTGTGGCGTAGCAGTTTAAGCTGCTGCCTGCAGTGCTGCCATCCCACATGGGTGCCAGTTGGAGTCCCTGTTGCTCCACTTCGATTCAGCTCCCTGCCAATGCCCCTTGGAAAGCTGCGGAGAATTGCCCAAGCCCTTGGGTCTCTGTACCCACATGGGAGACCTGGAAGAAGCCCCTGGCTCCTGGCTTTGGCTTGGCCCAGTGCTGGCCATTGAGGCCACTTAGAGAGTGAACCAGCAGATGAAGAGCTCTCTCCCTCTCTCTGTATATCCATGCTTTTGAAGTGCATAAAATAAATCTTTTAGAAATTGCAAAATAAAATAAAAAGAACCCCATCTGGGTCTCCCAAGTGGAGGGCAGGAGCCCAGGCGCTTTGGTTGTCTTCTGCTGCTTTCCCAGGGGCATCAGCACGGAGCTGGATTGGGACTCGAACCAGCACAAGCAGCAGCTTCACCCACTGTGTTGCAATGCTGGCCCCTATTTGCCATTGTTGATGGACTAGAAGCCCTAGGAAAGCAGGGGCCATGTCCCCTTTACTCAAAACTCACCCACCAAAAGGCAAAAAAGAAGAAATTTTAAAAGCAAGTTAAAAAGTGATATTTTTCATGTTTAATGAAATGGTTAAAATGTCCCTTCCCATACCTAGCATTCTTGCTGCGGAAAGTCTGCCTCCCAGGGCCGGGGCTGTGCTGTAGCAGGTTAAGCCTCTGCCTGCCGCTCCCTTGCCTGCAAAGGAATGACACTGTTCACAGCTTATCGGTCTTCAGCAGACTTTTAATGGGAAAATAACAGGGAGAGAGAAAGAATGAAGGGAGGAGAGTGGACAGGAAAGCCCCCTCCTTCCTCAGCACACAGCTTATATACAAAATCTGGCCAATTGCAAGCGGGCTCAAGTCCATGCATGGAACACTCCAATCCGTTGTCTGTTCACGCAGTGTGCACGCGTCCTCGGGCCAATCAGATGAGGTGTCACGCAGCAGGTAGGCTCACCGCGCAGTCCTCGGCGCCATCTTGTTGTTTACAACATTCTCAACTCCTCTGGAAAGTCCCGACCGTGGGAAAGCATTGCCCTAACCGAAACTAGCAACATTCGCCTTGTGATAAAGACACAGCAACAGCTATCAGACCGACCTTGACGTGGGGGCTCCATGGCTGCCCATCCCATGGAGCCCCACATCTGCCTGTGGCACCAGCATCCTATATGGGGGCCGGTTCATGTCCCGGTGTTCCATTTCCGATCCAGCTCTCTGCTATGGCCTGGGGAAGCAGCAGAAGATGGCCCAAGTCCTTGGGCCTCTGCACTCATGGGAGACCTGGAAGAAGCTCCTGGCTCCTGGCTTTGGATAGGCCCAGCTCCAGCTGTTGTGGCCATCTTGGGGGTGAAACAGCCCCTGGAAGACCTTTCTCTCTGTCTCTCCCTCTCTTTTTAACTCTGCCTCTCAAAGAAATAAAATCTGAAAGCAAGCAAGCAAGCCTGCCTCCGACCCCAAGGAAGTTATCATGGACCTGAGTGTGTAGAGCCAACTATTACTATGAAAATGTTTTCTTTAAAAAAAAAAAAAAAAGTGACGTGGCACCGTGGCTCACTAGGCTAATCCTCCGCCTTGTGGCGCCGGCACACTGGGTTCTAATCCCAGTCAGGGCGCCGGATTCTGCCTCGGTTGCCCCTCTTCCAGGCCAGCTCTCTGCTGTGGCCAGGGAGTGCAGTGGAGGATGGCCGAAGTGCTTGGGCCCTGCACCCCATGGGAGACCAGGATAAGTACCTGGCTCCTGCCATCGGATCAGCGCGGTGCGCCGGCTGCGGCAGCCATTGGAGGGTGAACCAATGGCAAAAGGAAGACCTTTCTCTCTGTCTCTCTCACTGTCTACTCTGCCTGTCAAAAAAAAAAAAAAAAGTGACAGTAATGGAACTGCTAAATAAACCATTGTTCACACAGAGTGGCGGAGGTACAAGGGGTTGCTGTCTGTTGAGTAGGTGCAAATTCTAAGTGCAAACTGAATTCTGAATTCTTTAAATCATCTTTTTTAAAAAAGATTTATTTATTTATTTGAGAGGCAGAGAGAGAGAGAGAGGTCTTCCATCTGCTGGTTCACTCCCCAGATGGCTGCAATGGCTAGAGTTGTGCTGATCTGAAGCCAGAAGCTTCTTCCAGGTCTCCCACGTGGGTGCAGGGGGCCAAGGACTTGGGCCATCTTCCACTGCTTTCTCAGACCATAGCAGACAGCTGGATCAGAAGTGAAACAGCTGGGACTTCAACCCAAGCCCATATGGGTTGCCCACACTGCATGTGGCAGCTTTACCCTCTATGCCACATCACCAGCCCCTGTAAATCATCTGTATGCATGCCTTAGAGACTATGAACAAATACAAAAATATAAATAGCAACTGTCTCTGGACAGTGAAGTGAACGACAATATAAAAACTTTAAAAAATTTGTGGGGCCGGCATTGTGGTATGGCAGGTAAAGCCACCGCCTGCGGCGCCGGCATCCCATGTGGGTACCTGTTTGTGTCCCTGCTGCTCCACCTCTGATCCAGCACCCTGCTATGGCCTGGGAAAGCAGCAGAGGATGGTCCTAGTTCTTGGGCCCCTGCACCCACATGAGAGACCCAGATGGAGCTCCTGGTTCTTGGCTTTGGCCTGGACTGGCACTGGCTGTTGTGGCCATCTGGGGAGTGAACAGGCAGATGGGACACATCTCTCTCTTTCCTTGATTCTCTGTATAATACTTTCCAAACTAATAAATAAATCTATAAAAACAAATAAACATTTATTTGAGAGGCAGAACGACATACAGAGATGTCGCTCCCCCTCTTCATGGAGGAACGACACTAAACGAGGCCTAGGCTTCATATCCGAGTCACGGCACCATTATGTCGCTCCCCTGTCTTCGTGGAGGAGCGACACTAAACCCTGCCTAGGCTTCATATCCGAGTCACGGCACCATTATGTCGCTCCCCCTCTTCGTGGAGGAACGACACTAAGCCCTGCCTAGGCTTCGAATCCGAGTCACGGCACCATTATGTCGCTCCCCCTCTTCGTGGAGGAACGACACAGGACCCTGCGCTGTTCTTTTGTCTGCTCGGCCCTCCCCGGGTTTGCTGCTGGTTCTTCCCGGGTTGGCTGCCATCCCTACCACCTCCGTGGAAGGGCGGTTCCCCCTGGCCACATTCCCCACTTCCGCGGGGGAGCGGCACACCGCCGGCCGGCTCTCTCGGGGGCTGCACAGGTGTTCCTTCAGATGTTCCCCTTAGATGTTCCTAGTGCATGTTGTCTCTCTCCTCCTTTATAGTCCTCTTCCGCCAATCCCAACTCGGCTGCCCACACGCCGAGTACGCTGCTCTCCTCCAATCAGGAGCAGGATCAGCTCCTGGAGGTCATCACTCAAGTTGGCAAGAGGCAGCTGGGTAGAAGCTGCTTCCTCCTCTCCCAGTGCCATATTGTGGGAGAGCAGATGCATAGAATAAGTCTTAATTCCAGTAACTTAGTCTAGTCCGAGTTGCTCCCCACACAGAGAGAGGAAAAGGGAGAGTGAGCGAGAGCTGGTTTTTTCCCTCCCCACGTGAGTGGCAGGAACCACAGTAGCTGTGCCATCACTACTACCTCCGGAACCAGATGTGGGACAGGGGCTTCTCTTAAGATTTGTTTGAAAGGGAGAGTGACACAGAGGGAGAGAGGATGAGGGGGGAAGAGAGAGACCTTCCATACACTGGTTCCCTCCCCAGATGACCACAAAAGGCGGGGCTGGGCTGGGCCTATCCCAGGAGTCAGGAACTCCATCCAGGTCTCCCACATGGGTGCCAGGGAATTAACTATTTGAGCCATTATCTGCTGCTCCAGTAGCAGGATCAGAAGTGGAGCAGCTGGGACTTGAACTGGTGCTTGCATATGGGATGTGCGTGTCCCAAGTAACAGTTTAACTGGTTTCAACACAACACCTATGCTGGGGCAAACGTTTACAAGCTTCTGCATTTTCCAAATACTCCAAAAATAAGTTTATATTTTGGGGAAAAGCATGCAATTAAAAATACGGGGGCTGGTGCTGTGGCACAGTGGCCTAAGTCTCTGCCTGCAATGCTGGGATCTCATACAGGGGTCAGTTCAAGTCCTGGATGCTCCATTTCTGATCCAGCTCCCTGCTGTGGTCTGGGAAAGCAGTAGAAGGTGGCACAAGTCACTGGGCCCCTGCACCCGCGTGGGAGACCTGGAGGAAGCTCCTGGCTCCTGGCTTCTGCCTGGCCCAGTTCTGGTCATTGCGGCAAGTTGGGGAGTGAACCAGTGGATGGAAAACCTCTCTGTTGTCTCTCCTTCTCTCTGTCTGTAACTCTCTCAAGTAAATAAAGTTTTTTTTTTTTTTTAAAGGATGGAGTTGGGCCCTCGGCTGGGCTCTGGGCTGACTCATTCTGGAGAGCCTGTGAGTGTTCTAGGGGCATGGTGGGGTCTCTAGGACTTCTTTATGGCCTGTGGGCCCTCAAGGGCTTTCTCCCCAGAGGCTTCTGGATGCACGTGGGGAGGTTTCCACAGTGAGACCCCTCCACAAACAGGCCTGGTGAGACTGGGTCTGTCCCTGTGGCCACACCTAGCCTGGCCTGGGGCCCCCAAGAGGCGGCCAGGAGTGCCCCTCACTTAGAACATTTAGGGAGCCTGCAGGTCACTTGAGTCCCAGCCTGAGCCTTGACCACTGTAGCCATTCCTGCTACACCCTCACCCTCACCCAGCACACGCCTGCCGGGCCTCCTTGCTACCTGCAGCCCTGTCCCTGGCACATGGGACGTGGGGAAGCAGGAAAGGCAAAACACCCAAGGTTGCCACCCACTGCCTCTCACAGCCTGGCCCTGGCCCCTGGGGAGTCAGCCCTTCTCACCTTCCTCCCTCGTTTCCTTTCTTCTGTTCTGCTTTCTCACCTGAGCCCTGGTTTTAAAGCTCCCTACCTCAGTGACCTGAGCAGTGCGTCTCCGCTTGGCTGTGGTAACCGATCCACAGTGCACACATGGATTGATCCTTGATGCTGCACTGGCGTTGCTCCTGGGTAACCTGAACCCACAGGCAAGGTGTCAGTGAGAAACTTGGCTCTGCTGTGAGGAGCTCCATCCTGCCCACCATGCGAGTCCAGGCCGGGCCCCAGGCCTACACGGAGCTGCAGGAAGCCCAGGTTAGGGTGATGGAGGCAACGACGCACCCTGTCATATGATGACAGCCTGCCCCACCCTGGATGGCACGCTCCCCTGTGCAGGGGCCAGCCGTGGCCCCTCTGTCCTCCTCACTTGCAGAATCAAGGCCCCTGGCTCCCTCTCCCTGCTGGCTTGGCAGGAAGGAAAAGCGGCACACACACCAGAAAGCAGCAGCACCTGGTGGAAGTCCAGGACGTGCACAGGATGCAGTGTGTCAGGAATGCTCATGGGAGCAGGGGGACTTTGCCCCAGGAAAGCCAGGGCTTGGCCTCAGAGGCTCAACAGGAGGGGAAGACACCCAGGGAGCCTCAGCCCCCTCCCCAAACCATCACAGGACACTAGGAAAGGAGCCACTGCCCGGGGCTCAGAGGGTGAGGCGGGGCCGTCTCAGCCTCACACAGCCCCAGCACTGAATGGAGACGCACCCGCCCAGCGCGGCCAGTCTCCCGTGGTTTTCCAGCGTCACGTCCCTGCAGGGCACCTGCTGGTCTCTGTCCTCGACCACCACAGCCTCTGCAGCCACACGCTCTGCGTGGCTGAGGCCTAAGGTGGGGAGGCCACATTAGCAACATTCAGGTGGTCAGCCTGGCTCTGAGATGGTCACTGCTGGGTCACTAGGACCCAGCACAAGACGGCCCCCCAACATTCCCTGAGGGAGCAAGTGCAGCTGGGGGGAGAGGGTCCCCAACCCCAGCCTCACCCTCTCCAGGGTCATGAGGGATTTGCGGAAGGAGCCCTGCAGGTAGACGGGGGTGAGCTGTCTTGTGCCTTGGCTCTCAGCTCCCAACACCAGCTGGAGGCAGTGTCTGGAGAGAGCGACTGACCACTCACACCAGGCTGCAAGCCCGTGATCCTAGGAGCTCAGGGACACAACCGCAGGAAACAGTTGGCAGGTGAGGCCACTGTGGGATACAGGCGCATCTGGGGCTCTCCGAGGTGCTCAGGGCTGAGCGGTGGAGCCAGGTGCTAGGCAGTCCTTGGGGGCAGCAGGCAGGCTGAGGGGCACTCACTCACCTGGGGTTGCCATCCCAGGGTGCTGCTGGGGGTGGGGCCCTTAGAAGGACAAGGAGCACCGGAGGAGCCCAGACTGAGGCCCCTCCCCCTCAGGTAGAGCTCTCCAGATCCAGGATATGGGGGAGGAGGAGCCATCACCACACCACTCACTGCTGCCTCCCCGCCCATCCAGGGAGCTCCTTATTCCCACCCCTTGCTTTCCGGTTGTCCTCAACACTCTGCCCCCCCCCCCCCCGGGGCACGGGGAGAGCCTGGTCCACAGCAGTGCTTGGTGTGGGCTTGTGAAATGGCTGGAAAGACCCCCGAGTGGCAACTCTGCAGCAGTGAAACCACGTGGTGGGGCAGGGACGGGAGCCTCAGCCCTCGCAGCTGCTTCCTGAAAGCAAGTCCTGGCTCCTCTACATTCCTGACCCAGGCCTGGGAGGTCGTCCTTGGGGTCCTGGGTGGAGTTCCAAGCTCCTACAGCCCTGGCTGCTGCGTGCATTTGGGGAGTGAACCAGCAGACAGAAGACCTCTCTCTCTCTGTGTGTCCCTCTTTCTCTTTGAAATAAAACTTAAAAAAAAATTGTAAGATTTGTATTTATTTGAGAGGTAGAGACCCAGAGTGAGGTTCTCCATCTGCTGGTTCACTCCTCAGATGGCCACAATGGCCGGAGCTGGGCCTTCCTCTGGGTCTCCCATGCGGGTGCAGGGGCCCAAGCACTTGGGCCATCCTCCACTGCTTTCCCAGGCCACAGCAGAGAGCTGGATCGGAAGAGAAGCCACCGGGATTAGAACCGGCATCCATATGGGATGGCGGCACTGCAGGCCGAGGATGAACCTACTTCGCCACAGCATCAGCCCCAAGGAAACTGTAAAAGTTGGACAGCTTCAGAGTTAGGAGACGCTGAGTTAGGCAGGCCTGGCCTGCCGGGCTGACCACGGGCACTGGAGAAGGACTTGCACCAGTGCCAGGCAGGGGTTGCCCCTAACCCCACACCACTGCGGGGCACACCGCAGGGCCCTGTGACTGCCACCGCCGCCCGCAGGAGGGTACCTGATGCTGGTGACGCACGTGAAGATTTTCAAGAGCGTCTTTAAAAGGGAAGACACGAATAATCCAAAAGTAAATTCTAACAGGCAGGGAGAAGGTGACTGCAGACGGTGTGCCCAGGCCACCAGCACAAAGCAGGAGCCCCTGTGAGGCGTCTGATCCTGGCGGCAGAGGCGAGGAGACCCCCATCCCGAGTGGCTGCCGTCCCTAGGTGGCCCAGGGCCTCAGGTTGACGTCAACATTGGCAGCACAGAGCTGAGCTGGGGTCTCGTGGGTGGGGTGTGGCCAGGGCTCCGCTCCATCTGGCTAGTCTTGCAGAAGGCTGCACCTAGGGCCTTAGCAGTTACCGCCAGGGCACCCTCATCCCAGGGTCCCACGGGACCGTCTTGGGCTCCTCCCAGCCTGTGTGCCAGCCTGCCACCTCCTCAGTCCCATACACCCCTGCCCAGGGCTGACGCAGTCCTGCCTGGAGGACCTTCAGTCCCCGCCCCTCCCCTGCCGCCTCTCCGCAGGGCCTCATGTGTTACCAGAAAATGGGTGTCCAGGTTCTTGGTGCTGGGACACACTGGAGTTAAGTTTTTATTAAGCAAGCAAGCAAGCCTTATTCTAAGTGGAAGTACAGGCCCCACAGCTGTACCTTGACGCTGCAACGGTGGGCAGCGGTATCCCCGGGGTGGGGAGGGGCGTCCCATGGAGAAGACGGAAGCTTGCTGGGATTAGGGGCCTGTTCAGATCTGTCGTGGCGATTTTGGGGGAGGTCGCAATCACTGTGATGAGCCTGAGGTTAATCAGGGCGGGGGCGTGGTGACGCCTTGGTGGGGGCAGGGGACCTCAGCAGGTGGCCACACGGTACCCTTTCCCCTCGTGGTGTCATCTTTGTCTCCGCCCACGGAGGGTCCTACCTGACTGCAGGAGCTGCCCTCCCCCTCACACACCAGGCGCCCCGCACATCAGCGCACGCAGCAGGCAGGGCCGGGCGGGCCTGCCCTTCCCGACCCTCTCCACGTGCACCCCTGACCGCCCCGCGTCCTCCTCGCCCAGCGCCCCCGCTTCACCTGCTGCGAGCCGCGGAGGGGAGGTGCGGGGGTGGGAGCGGGAAGACGCCGCCCGCTTCTCCAGGGGTCCCCGCATCCTAACCGTGACCCCTGTTACCCCTCCGCCCCCGGAGACCAGGACCTCCCGGCCCGCAGGGCCGACCCACGCGTGGACACGCTCTAGGAGCAGCCGTCCTGGCGGGAGGTGGACGTCTGTACCCGTCTTCCCGCTAGGAAACCACGGCGTTCCCGTGTCGGCCTCCAGCTCCCCCACCTTACGCCGAGGACCCTCCCCCGGTAAGCCTGGAGCCCCGGACCCGCCGGGCGCCGCCTCCACAGCGCCGGGCCGAGCGTCCACACGCACGCACAGCCTGGTAGGCCTCCCTAGTGCGCCGGCGCGGAGACCAGGAGGGACTTCAAGTCCCAGTGTGCACCGCGCCCGGAAGCTGTTGCGGCCCTGGCTCCGCCCCGGAAGATAAGGCGGTGCGCGGCGGCGAGCTTCCTCTTTCGGCCGCGCCTGTGGAAAGGTAGGGTGTGTGAGGTGGTCAGGCCCGGTCGCCATCCGCCGCCATCTGTCCCTTGGGGGCCCTCCCGGGGTCCCGGCCGCGTCTCCTGAGAACGCGCTGGCGTGCCCGGGCGCGGGGGCAGGGGTCCTGAGGCCGGGGTGGGGGGTGCCGGGCCGGCTGGGCACTGACTTTGAAACTCCCGCAGCCGCGTCACCATGGGCCGTGTGATCCGTGGGCAGAGGAAGGGCGCGGGCTCCGTGTTCCGCGCGCACGTGAAGCACCGCAAGGGCGCCGCTCGCCTGCGCGCCGTGGACTTCGCCGAGCGGCACGGCTACATCAAGGGTATCGTGAAGGTAGGAGGGCCGGCCGGCCGGGGGGCGCGGGGCGCCCTGCCCGCACTCCGCACTCACGCCGCTCCGGCCCGCAGGACATCATCCACGACCCGGGGCGCGGCGCGCCCCTGGCCAAGGTGGTCTTCCGGGACCCGTACCGGTTTAAGAAGCGGACGGAGCTGTTCATCGCGGCCGAGGGCATCCACACGGGCCAGTTCGTGTACTGCGGCAAGAAGGGTGAGCCCTCCCTGGGGACGGCGCGGGCGCGGGCGCGCTGCCCGGGGCTGCGCTGACGCCGGGCACCCGCTCCCGTGCAGCCCAGCTCAACATCGGCAATGTCCTCCCCGTGGGCACCATGCCCGAGGGGACGATCGTGTGCTGTCTGGAGGAGAAGCCTGGGGACCGAGGCAAGTTGGCCCGGGCGTCCGGGAACTACGCCACCGTCATCTCCCACAACCCCGAGACCAAGAAGACCCGCGTGAAGCTGCCCTCGGGCTCCAAGAAAGTCATCTCTTCTGCCAACAGAGCTGTGGTCGGTGAGTGCAGCTGAGCCCGCAGCCCGACTGCCAGGTGGCCACCGCTGTGCGGTGGGCGGGACAGCGTCTGTTTCATCGCCCACGTGGGTTGACTGAGGTTGGGACCAAGTTACCTAGAACTTGGTAGATGGTTGTGTGACTCCATTCCAGGGTCTAACAGTTATTTTTTTTCTGGGAAGATAATGGTGACAAGGTCAGGGTTCTGACTTAGTTGAAGACGCTTAATGAGTGAAAAAGCATGAGTCCAGGTTTGTTCATTGTTTGGCAACACTCAGGCCTGCGCAGGTGCTTGTAAAATGAACAATTTATTTGAAAGGTAGAATTACAGAGCAGGGGGCACAGACAGATCTACGTCTGCTGGGCCAGGCTGCAGCCAGGGGTCTCCCACGTCTGGTAGGAGCATCTTCTGCTTTCCCAGGCACATGGCAGGGAGCGCGATTGGAACTGGAGTCCAGGCTGGAACCTGCACTCATGCTATGCTGGTGTCGCGAGTGGCGGCTTCACGTGCTGCACTGCAGTGCTGGCCCCTTCTCTGAAACGGTTTTGCCTTTTTTTTTTTTTTTTTTTTTGACAGTGGACAGTGAGAGAGACAGAAAGGTCTTCCTTTTCTGTTGGTTCACCCTCCAATGGTCGCTGCGGCCGGCGCACTGCGCTGATACGAAGGCAGGAGCCAGGTGCTTCTCCTGGTCTCCCATGGGGTGCAGGGCCCAAGCACTTGGGCCATCCTCCACTGCACTCCCTGGCCACAGCAGAGAGCTGGCCTGGAAGAGGGGCAACCGGGACAGAATCCGGCGCCCCGACTGGGACTAGAACCCGGTGTGCCGGAGCCACTAGGCGGAGGATTAGTCTAGTGAGCCGTGGCGCCGGCCCTGCTTCGTTTTTTTCCTTTAAAACTTTTTATTTGAAAGGTAGAGTTGGAGAAAGATCTTCCATCCACAGGTTTGCTCCCCAAGTGGCTGCAATGGCTGGAGCTGGGCCAGTTGGAAGCTAGGAGCTTCCGGGTTTCCCATGTGGGCACAGGGGCCCAAGCACTAGGGCCATCCTTTGTTGCTTTCCCAGGCACGTTTGCAGGGAGCTGGATTGGAAGAAGAGCAGCTGGGACTCAAACTGGTGTCCATATGGGATGCCGGCATAACATGTGGCAACTTTACCTGCTGTGACCCCTCTGCAGACTTTAGATCAGTTCGTGTCCTAGGTGGTGTGGGTGAGGGCCTTGGCTCCCCTAAGAACTCAGAAGGTGCAAGGAGCTCCTGGAGCTGGGGGGTGGGGCCTTTGCTTTGGCAGTGCTATAGGTCCTTACTGGTATGTGTGTGCTGAGAGGGGTTAGCACAGGGCTGGGGTGGGGCGCGAGCACTGGCAGGGCTCAGCCGGGGGGATGCTCTCAGTGACTTGGGCCCTGTGGTGCTGGGAAGCGTGTGATAACACCCCTGAAGTGCCCGGTTTCCCCAACAGGTGTGGTGGCTGGAGGTGGCCGCATTGACAAGCCCATTTTGAAGGCTGGCCGTGCCTACCACAAATATAAGGCAAAGAGGAACTGCTGGCCACGTGTGCGGGGTGTGGCCATGAATGTAAGTAACCCAGAAATAAGGTTGGGTGGGGGTGGACAGTCCTTTCTGGGGGGTGCCCACAGTGGGAGGCGCTGGGTGGTGGTTTGTGCGGCCCCCCAGGTGCAGCCACCTGTGCTAACACTGTCTTCTGCCTGCAGCCTGTGGAACATCCTTTTGGAGGTGGCAACCACCAGCATATAGGCAAACCCTCTACTATCCGCAGGGATGCCCCTGCTGGTCGCAAAGTGGGTCTCATCGCTGCCCGCAGGACAGGGCGCCTCCGTGGAACCAAGACTGTACAGGAGAAAGAGAACTAGGGGTGACGGGCTCAATAAAGTTTGCCCTTCTACCACCTGGCTGTGCACCTCTGCTGTGAGAGGGAAGGCTTCTGGAGCCTCTGGGTTCACAGATAAGGAAGCTGGAGTAGACCCCTGGAAGCTTCGAAGGGAGAGTGCCCTGGGCCGGGGCTTCCTCCCGACACAAGGGACCCAGCACGCTGGACCTGTGATCTGTAGTGTGTGCAGTCCTGAGTCTGGTGCCTTGTGTGGCATCCAGGCATGTGTCCCTGGATCACGGCTGAAAGCACACTGCCCTCAGGTGGTGGGGGCTCCCGCAGGTGACAAGCTAGCAGTGGTTCCTGACTTGCTCAGAGAGCTTGGGGTTGGGGTCCTGCTCAGGAGGGTTTGGCCTGGTGCCACCATCCACTCGATCATCTCACCTATGAGCCTTTAGGAGCAGGCTGAAGCTGACATTGCACAGGACTGCATCCCATGGTGGTACTGAGTGAGGGGTCACTGCTGGGCCATTCTTGACATCCAAGCTGATGGTGATGTGATTCTGGGTGTCCAGGTCCCAATCCTGTGCATAATGGGATTGCTGGCCCTTTTGCTGAACACAGATTTTTTTTTTTTAAAGATAACACTGTAAGATTTTGTTTGAGAGGGAGAGCTGAGAGAAAGGTCTTCCACACCCCAATGGCTGCAGTGCCTGGAGCCGTGCTGGTTGGGAGCCAGGATCTGCTTCAGGTCTCACATAGGTGCAGGGGCCCGAGCACTTGGGCCATCTTCCACTGCCTTCCCAAGTCAGTGGAGAGCTGGATCGGAAGTGGAGCACCAGGGACTTGATCTGGCACTGCCACAGGTTGGGGCTTAGCCTGCTATGCCACAGCACTGCCCCTCAGAGATGGGTTCTTCAGGTGCATGTACTGTGGGTGTCAGATCACCTGAGAGCTGGCCTCTGCCTAGAACTGGAGGCACAGGCGCTGGCTGGCACGTGATCCTGACCGGCAGCGAAGCCTGCGGGGAACAGAGGCCCCAGATCTGCACTATCAGTGAAGTGACTCCCAATTGGCTGACCGTGGGAGGGAAGGCGGGTAGACGTCAGGTAGCACAACAAGCAGGCCCTAACCTTAGCCTCAACCTGAGCAGGGCCTGTAGGTAGCTGTGCGGGGTGGCCTGAGGTGGGTGGATGGCAGGAGATTCTGGGGGTGGGGGTGGTGTCAAGTCCTCGCGGTGTGGGCTCACCTGTGGCTGGGCTCCCTGCTGCAACCAGGTTGTTGGGAAGCGACAGAAGGCTGCTCCCAGGCAAGGTGGGTTCCGGAGCTGTGTAGGAATCCAAGGGCCCTTCTCTAGCTTGGACACTGCGCTGCATTTGCAGTGGTCAGGTGTTGGAGGTAGTGGGCTGAACACTCACAAACTGGCCAGTAACCTCTTGGCCCTGAGAGGTGTTCCTGCTGCCCGACCTTCGTGCCTTCCTGGCTCACCGGAGAGGGAGTTCTCAGGGTTCCCGGGATTGTGACCCGTGGAGCGGGTCACCCAGTCCGGACGGAGCCTCGGCGTAGTGGCCTCGGACGGCCGCTCGATGGGGCAACCGAGACGCGCAGCCCGCTTCCTAGAGCGGCTGGGGCGCGCGGCCTGGCGTCAGTTCCGGCTCGGCTCTGATTGGCTGGCCGGGCCTGCGGTGGGCGCCGCTGCGGCGAGTGTGGGAGCGGCCGGGGCGCGGGGGACTGCGGCGCCTGCGATCCGTAGCCCCTAGGGTCGTGGACCGGCCGCATTCTCCGCCCTGGGCCCGCCGGGCCCCCCGTCCCCAGGGTCGTGGGCCGGCCGCATTCTCCCCGAGCAGCTCCGCGCCCGTGCCCGCCGCGGCCCCCGGCTCCCCGCTCCCGCTGTCGGCGTCGCCGGGCGCTGGGCCCTGCTCTTCACCGGCCTTCCAAGACTTCGCTCCTCTTCAAGGTCTGAAGCCTGCTTATTTGCCCCATCATCTTGTGCTTTTCGATACGTATTTTAAGAAAATGAGTAAATTTTAAAAGAAAGTACAGACATGAACATCAGCGACTGGGATTGCCAGTTCTCGTTTTGCACTTTTAAGAAATAAAGCGTTGTTGAAGTGAAATCACTCCGTCCTGTTGCTTCCTGACAGCCTCCCTTGGGCTCATCTCGCTTCCACGCGTCATGCGTGGGTGTTGGGCCATTTTCTCATCCACGGGATGCTCTGTACCTGAGGACGGCGTTGATGTCGCTCGTTCCTTCACTGCGGTGGCCTTGCCCAGCCCTCTGATGGACGTTGAGTCGTTTTTCTTGTTGAAGGTTTAGTACAGTCAAGGCGACAGAGAGGTAGAGACAGGCAGTCAAGCAGTCCGCTGGCTCGTTCTCCAATGGTTGCAATAACCAGGTCTGGACCAGGCCGAAGCCAGAAGCGAGGAACTCCGTCTGGGTCTTGAACCCACGTCCTTTGGCTGTCTCCTGCTGCTTCTCAGGCACATTAGCCAGAAGCTGTATCGGAACCAGAGCAGCCGGGACTCAAACTGCCACTCTGATACTGGTGCTGGTGCCACCCGCTGTCCCACGCCAGCCCCAGGGCTTTTTCTTAGGTAGAGCTGGGCATGGGTGCAGGAGCGAGAATTTCTGTGACACCTGCTTAGAACTGAGTTCCTGATAGGTTTCCCAGGTGACTGCACCCGTTTATCGGGGGCGCTTTTTTGTTTGTTTGTTTTTTAAGATTTATTTATTGGAAAGGCAGAAATAGAGAGAGAGGGTTTCCATCTGCTGGTTCACTTTCCAAATGGCCACAACGGGCAGGGCTGCGCCAGGCTGAAGCCAGGAGCCTGGAGTGTCTTCTGCTTGGGCCCTTGCACCATCCTCCACTGCCCTCCCAGGTGCATTAGCAGGGAGCTGGATTGGAAGTGGTGCAGCCAGGACTGAACCTGCACCCATGTGGGAGAGGCTTAGCCTGTGCCAGAGTGCCGGCCTCTGTCTTGCACTCTGAAATCTCCATGTTTCCTCATGTTTTCAACATGTCTTACATGTTTTACTTTTCATTTCTTTAATTCTTAATGATACCGAAACTCTTCAGATGTTTGATATCTTTATTTGTGATTTACCAGGCCAAAATTTGCATTCTTTATTTTTTTAAAGATTTATGTGGGGGCTGGTGCTATGGCGGAGTGGGTAAAGCCGCCACCTGCAGCGGCAGCATCCCGTATGGGCGCCGGTTTGAGTCCCAGCTGCTCCACTTCCGATCCAGATCTCTGTTATGGCCTGGGAAAGCAGTAGTAGATGGTCCTTGGGCTCCTGCACCTGTGTGGGAAACCTGGAGGAGGCTCCTGGCTTCAGGCTTTGGATTTGCACAGCTCTGGCCATTGCAGCTATCTGGGGAGTGAACCAGCAGATGGAAGACCTATCTCTTTGTCTTTGCCTCTCTGTAGCTCTGCCTTTCAAATAAATTTAAAAAAATATATTTGTTTATTTGAAAGGATGAGTTAACAGAGAGGCAGAGGCAGAGAGAGAGGTCTTCGACCAGCTGGTTCACTCCCCAGATGGCCACAACGGCTGGAGCTGCACCAGTCTGGGGCCAGGAGCCTCTTCCTGGTCTCTCACACAGGTGCAGGGGCCCAAGGACTACTGCTTTCCCAGGCCACAGCAGAGAGCTGGATTGAAGTGGAGCAGCTGGGACTCAAACCGGCACCTCTTTGGGATGTCAGCACTGCAGGTGGCGGCTTTACCCACTATGCCACAGCACTGGCCCCTGCATTTTTATTTTTGAGTGGCTTTTTTCTTTTTAAGATTCTTTTTATATTCTGCATATTTATCTTTTGTTACATATGTCTGTAAAATCTCTCATTCTGTCACTTTTAATTTTCTGGTATCTGAGGCTTTTTGCAGGGGGCCGGAGTCATTCTTTCCTTGTATTAGACTTTTTGTTTTGTTTGAACATTTAGGTCTCCAGCCTCCCTGAAATATGATTTTCAGTGCAGTGCCATGGAAATCATGGCTCTAGTTTTGCTTCCCTTGGAAACCTGTGTGAACACTGTGCCTCCTCTTCACTGCCACTGACTCTGATTTGTCTGTGCGTCTTCCATCATCCGTTTTCCCATGCTGGCACTTCACTTTTTTTTTTTTTTTTTTTAAGATTTATTTATTTATTTGAGAGGCAGAGAGAGAGAGAGAGCGAGAGAGAGGTCTTCCATCTGCTGGTTCACTCCCCAAATGGTCACAACAGGCCAGGAGCCTGGAGCTTTTTCCAGGTCTCCCAGGTGGGTGCAGGGGCCATTTTCCACTGCTTTCCCAGGTGCATTAGCAGGGAGCTGGATCGGAAGTGGAGCAGCTGGGCTCACACTGGTGCCCATATGAGATGCCCGTGCCACAGGCCAGGGCTTCACCTGCTGTGCCACAGCGCTGGCCGCTGCACTTCACTTTTCGTTTCCGGAGCCTAGGTCTTGATATCTGGTAGGGCACATCCTGCCTCCCTTGTTCCTGTTTTGGTGTTGCCCTGGTTAATCAGATCATTCTTTTTTTCTTGTTTATTTGAGGGGCAGACACACACACACACACAGGGAGAAAGGGAGAGGGAGAGAGAGCCCATGTGCTGATCCTGTCTTCAGATGCCTGCAACAGCCTGGGACTGGAGTGAGCGGAAGCCTGGACCTGGGCATGCATTCCAGGTCCACGTGAGGACAGGACTCCAATTACTTGGGTCATTGCCACTGCCTCCTAGGGTCTGTATGAACAGAAAGCTGGAGCTATGTGGAGTGTCAAACCCAAATACTCTGTAGTATGTGGGCATCTTTACTGGTGTCTTAGCTGCTGGGCTAAAGGCCTGCCTCTTGTTATTACTTATTTTTATTACTTCTTTTCACCTTATCTGACGGACAAAGAGAAACAGATCTATGCTTTGGTTTACTTCTGAAATGCCTGTAGCAGCCAGGGCTGGGCCAGCCAAAACTTCATCCAGCTCCCCTGTTGGTGGCAACAGCCCAGGTTCTTGAGTCATCACCTGCTGCCTCCCACGCCCAGTGCACACTAGCAGGAAGCTGGATCAGGACCCAGACCAGGCACTCCAGTCAGGGACTCGGGTGTCCCAAGTGGCTTTTTAACTAGTGCCAAACACCCGTCCTCTGGGTCATTATTTTTTCATATGATTTTTTTTTAAAAAGATTTTATTTATTTACTTGAGAGGTAGAGTTACAATGAGAGGGAGAGGCAGAGAGAAAGGTTTTCCCTCCGCTGGTTCACTCCCCAAATGCCCGCAACGGCTGGAACTGTGCCAATCCGAAGCCAGGAGCCAGGTGCTTATTCCGGGTCTCCCATGCAGGTGCAGGGGCCCAAGGACTTGGGCCATCCTCCACTGCCTTCCCGGGCCATAGCAGGGAGCTGGATCAGAAGTGGAGCAGAAAGGGCGTGAACCAGCATCCATATGGGATGCCGGTGCTGCAGGCAGAGGATTAAGCTACTGCGCCATGGTGCCGGCCCCTTTTCATATGATATTTTAAAGTCATTTTGGTCAGGTTTCACATGTCCTGTAATTTTTATTCTAATTACCCAGAATAGGTTAATTTGGGGAACACTGATATCTTTATGATGTGTAGTCCCTCTATTTATAAATATGTTTCTCCATAGGTCTTTTTAAGATCCTTCATTGAAGTTTATAGTTTGGTCTGACATATCAGTTATTTATATTTTTTTAAAGATTTATTTACTTTCTTTGAAAGAGTTACAGAGCAGAAGAGAGAAATTTTCCATCCACTGGTTCATTCCCCAAATGGCAGCAACAGCCAGCGCTGAGCCAGGCTGAAGCCAGGAGCTTGGAGCTCCATCAGGGTCTCCCACACGGGGGCAGAGGCCCACGCACTTGGGCATCCCCCACTGCTTTCCCAGGCCACAGCAGGGAGCTGGTCGGAAGTGGAGCAGCGGGACTTGGACTGGTGCCTGCATGGGATGCCGGCATCACAGCCAGCGGCTTAACCCACTACAGCACCGTGCCAGTCCCTGGGTTATTTTTTGTTAGACTTTTTCTTAGTTACTATGTAATTTTTGTAGCTGTTGTAAATGTGGCTTTTGCTTGTTGATTTCTAGTCTATGGAATTGATATTGATTAGTCTGTGTTGACCTTATACGTGCAATGCTGTTGAGCTCATTTTGACAATGAATTGATACTCTTGAATTTTCTATACAGTTCACTTTATCATTCTCTCTTTTTTTAAGATTTATTTATTTATTTGAAAGTCAGAGTTACACAGAGAGACAAAGAGAGAGAGAGGTCTCCCATCTGCTGGTTCTCTCCCCAATTGGCCACTACGGCCGGTGCTGTGCTGATCAGAAGCCAGAAGCCAGGAACTTCCTCTGGGTCTCCCACGCGGGTGCAGGGGCCCAGGACTTGGGCCATCTTCTACTGCTTTCCCAGGCCACAGCAGAGAGCTGGATCAGAAGTGGAGCAGCTGGGATTCGAACTGGTGCCCATATGGGATGCCAGCGCTGCAGGTGATGGCTTTACCCGCTACACCACAGCGCCGGCCCCTCACGTGGCATCTTAACTGCTGTGCCAGACACATGCCCCCATATGTATATTTTATCATTAACATTTTCTTTTAAATTAAAAACATTATTTAAAATAATTTATTTGAAAATCTGCTAGTTCACTCCCCAGTTGCTTGCAACAGCTGGAACTGGGATAGGCTGAAGTCAGGAACCTAGAGCTCCATCCAGGTCTCCCACAGTCCGTGAGCCATCACCTGCTGCCTCCTAGGGTGCACGTGAGCAGGAAGCTGGGATCAGAAGCAGAGCCAGGGAACCCAGACCCTCTGGTAGGGGCTGTGGGTGTCCCAACCTTTGTCTTAACCACTGAGCCAGAGCCATTCCTCATTAGCATTTTAAAGAACCATTGTGGAGATTAAAAAAAAAAATTTTTTTTTAACAGGCAGAGTGGACAGTGAGAGAGAGAGACAGAGAGAAAGGTCTTCCTTTCCATTGGTTCACCCCTCAATGGCCGCTGCGGCTGGTGCGCTGCGGCCAGTGCACTGCGCTGATCTGATGGCAGGAGCCAGGTACTTATCCTGGTCTCCCATGGGGTGCAGGGCCCAAGGACTTGGGCCATCCTCCACTGCCTTCTTGGGCCACAGCAGAGAGGAGCAACCGGGACTAGAACCCAGGGTGCTGGCACCGTAGGCGGAGGATTTAGCCTAGTGAACCGTGGCGCTGGCCAGCAAGTTTTTGTTTCTTTAAATTGTATTTTCTTTATGCTCTTTTCCCCCTTGAATTACTTATTCTCTACTTGGTTTCCACTTAATGTTTAGGTCACATATTTCCTTCTCTCGTAACATAAGCACATTAAAGCTGCACATTTTCTTTAGGTGCCTTCTTTGGATCCATTTCCACCTGTTTCCATCTGTGTATGTGTGTGAGTGTGTGTTGTGTATGTATGTAGTGCATATGTGTGTATGTTTGTGTATGTGTGTAATATGTGGATACATGTGCAGCATACATATCACATGTGCATATGTACAGTGTGTTATATGTATGCATACATGTGTATGTGTGCAGCATGCATGTTACATATGTGGGTGTGTGTTACATATGTGTGTAGTATATATGTGTGCAGTGTGTATGTTACATATTTGAGTATATGCATAGGTGTGCATTACATCTGTGAGTGTGTATATATGTGTATGCAGCATGTATCTTCTATATGTATATTTGTGTGTATGTGCAGCTTGTATGTTATATATGTGTATAAGTGTGCATGTGTGCAGCATGTATGTGTATATGCGTGTATGTGTGTACATGTGCAGTGTGCAATGTGCATGTTATATAAGTGGGCATGTGTATATGGGTATGTGTGTACATGTGTATTGTGCAGTGTTATATGTGTGGGTGCGTGTATATGCATGCATGTATGTGTGCATGCACGTGTGTACCTGTGTATGTATGCACTGTGTATTTTTTTTTGACAGGCAGAGTTAGAGAGAGAGAGACAGAGAGAAAGGTCTTCCTTCCGTTGGTTCACCCCACAAATGGCCGCCACAGCCAGCGCACTGCGCTGATCCGAAGCCAGGAGCCAGGTGCCTCCTCCTGGTCTCCCATGCGGGTGCAGGGGCCCAAGGACTTGGCCCATCCTTCACTGCACTCCTGGGCCACAGCAGAGAGCTGGACTGGAAGAGGAGCAACCGGGACAGAACCAGCGCCCCAACTGGGACTAGAACCCAGGGTGCCGGCGCCGCAGGTGGAGGATTAGCCTAGTGAGCCGCGGCGCCGACCTGCACTGTGTATTTTATATATGTGTATGCTTGTGTCTGTATGTGTGTACATGTGTGTGAATGTATGTTATATATGCGTATGTGTGTATGCGTGTCCGTGTGTATATGTGTGTGTGTGTGTGTGTGCACATGTGCTGTTTCCAAGGTGTGTGCAGTTGATCATCTATTGAGTTGTGTTCTCAGGGCTTGCTGACTTTTCTCTGTAAATTTCATACTTCAATTAAAAACATTCAAGGTTCAGAAGAGGTATGTACCACACAGCTTTGTTTTTATTAGCATTTGCCTCATCTGTCTTTTCTATATTCAGCTTTTCTATGCTGTTTGGTTTTAGGACAGATAAGTGTATCGTGTGCATCTTACCACAGAGTCGTGCATACCTGGTGGGTGAGTTCAACTCATTTATTACCATTACTCATCTGTTTGGGTTTGTTTCTATTAGTCTTGTGATTTTTATATTCTGTGCATTGTCTTTGCTCTTTGTCTTCTATTGTGTGGATTTTTTTTTCACTTTTATTTGAAAGACAGAGAGACATGAGACAGAAGGACAGAGACTTCCCATGTGCTTGATCACTCCTCAGGTGCTTACAGTTGCCAGGTCTGGGCCGGGTTGAAGCCACAAGCCCAGAACTTAATCTAGGTCTCCCACAGGAGGCAGAGTATCTAGTCCGTGGGCCATCACCTGCTGCCTCCCAGGGTCTGCATTAGCAAGGAAGCTGGAATTGGAAGTGAGCTGAGACTGGAACCCAGGCACCCTGGATTAGGATGCAAAGTCCCAAGCAGCAGCTTAATAGTTGTGCCAAATGCCTGCTCCTATTGTGTGTATTATTTTTCTTTTCTAAGATTTTATTTATTTATTTGAAGGCTGTTACAGAGAGGCAGAGGCAGAGGCAGAGAGAGAGAGAGGGAGGAGAGATCTTCCATTTGCTGATTCACTTCCCAGATAGAGCTGAGCTGATGTGAAACCAGGAACCAGGAGCTTCTTCCTGATTTCCCACACGAGTGCAGGGGCCCAATGACTTGAGCCATCTTCCACTGCTTTCCCAGGACATAGCAGAAAGCTGGATGGGCAGTGGAGCAGCCAGGACTCAAACTGGCACCCATATGGGATGCTGGCACTGCAGGCGGCGGCTTTATCTGCTATACCACAGTGCCAGCCCCCATTGTGTGTGTTTTAAAAAATTTATTATTTATTGAAAGGCAGAGAGAGGGAGGCACACACACACACTTTCATGTGCTGGTTCATTCCCCAAATGTCTACAGCAGCTGGGGCTGGGCCAGGCTGAAGCCAGGAGCCAGGAGCCAGGAGCTGCATGTGCACCCCAACATGGGTAGCAGGGGCCCAAGTAGTTGTGCTATCATCCACTGCCTTCCCTGGTACATCAACAGGAAACTGGGTTGAAAGTGCCTGGCGCTCTGGTCAGAGATTTGGGTGTCCCGAGCGATGGCTTCACCCTCAGCTTCACAGTGCCTGTCCCTAGGAAACCTGCTTTTCTTTTTCTTTTTCTTTTTTTTTAAGATTTATTTTATTTATTTGAAAGACAGTTACAGAGAGAGGTAGATACACACACACACACACACAGAGGTCCTCCATTCACTGGTTCACTCCCCAAATGGCTGCAACGGCCAGAGCTGAGCCGATCTGAAGCCAGGAGCCAGGAGCTTTTTCCAGGTCTCCCACGTGGGTGCAGGGGCCCAACCACTTGGGCCATCTTCTACTGCTTTCCCAGGCCATAGCAGGGAGCTAGATAGGAAGTGGTGCAGCCAGGACTTGAACCACTGCCCATATGGGATGTCAGCATTTTAACCCGCTGTGCCACAGCACCAGCCCCAAAGCCTCTTTTTATTTCTTAGCACCTAACATTTTATCTTTGCTCTTCCATGAAAATGAGTCTCGGCCGGCGCCTTGGCTCAATAGGCTAATCCTCCACCTAGCGGCTCTGGCACACCGGGTTCTAGTCCCGGTCGGGGCGCTGGATTCTGTCCCGGTGGCTCCTCTTCCAGGCCAGCTCTCTGCTGTGGCCCGGGAGTGCAGTGGAGGATGGCCCAAGTGCTTGGGCCCTGCACCCCATGGGAGACCAGGAGAAGTACCTGGCTCCTGCCTTTGGATCAGCGCGGTGCGCCGGCCGCAGCACGCCAGCCGTTGCGGCCATTGGAGTGTGAACCAACGGCAAAAGGAAGACCTTCCTTTCTGTCTCTCTCACTATCCACTCTGCCTGTCAAAAAAAAAAAAAAAAAAGAGTCTCGTCATCTACCTGCTGAATGAGACAACACGGGGTACCGGGTGGAGGGTTAATAGATGACTGGCAGGTTGCCTGTCCACAAGGTGGGCAGTGGGGCCGGGGCTGGGGAGGGCAGCCCTAGGTGGGAGGCCAGTGGCGCGAGTCGCGATGGCCAGGGCCCTCGGCCGTTGCAGGGGTGGCAGGCTGGGCCGTTTGTGCAGCACCAAGGGCCCTGAGATTGCAGGACGGGACCTGACGAGGCCTCTCTGTGCCCCTCCCTCTTCCCTCAGCACCAAACGAAGGCTGTGCCCCTCCCTCCTCCCTCAGCACCGAGCGAAGGCTCTCGCCCGCTGCCCCGGGGGATGGCGGCCCTGTTCCCATCTGCCCCGCCCCAGGTGAGTATCTGCCTTTCTGATTTTCCAGGGACTCCACCTGGGGCTTTGCGGGGCAAACCCTGACACCAGAGGAGGGTGACCCTGCATGCCCCTGCCACTGCCCGCTGTGGCCACTCCGGCTCCTCTGGGACTAGTAGGCACCTGTTGTTCCAGGCAGAGGTGACCTTTGAGGATGTGGCTGTCCTCCTTTCCCAGGAGGAGTGGGGCTGTCTGGGCCCTGCTCAGAGGGGCCTGTACCGGGATGTGATGCTGGAGACCTACAAGAACCTGATCTCACTGGGTAAGGCCCACCACTGGGACCCGGCTCCTGGAATACCTCTGGGGACTGACGGCTCAGCAGGAACTGGGCTGGGGGCCTCATCCCTGGGCTCAGAGACATGTGCCCGAGCAGACCTGGTCTCTGAAGAGGAGAGGGTGTGAGGTGCAGGGACGCCCCCGCCCCCCGAGTCAGCCCCCATCCTTGTGACCACCCCTAGCCCAACCTCAGCCCCTGCAGAGGGCATCCGGGGTTCCTACACCACCTTCCTCTCCCCTGCAGCCCCAGAGCAAGATAGCTCTCAGTGCAGCCTTGCGTCCTTGATGCCATCCTCCGGCCCTGTCTCCTTCCAGGAACAGGTCCTGCAGGTCCCAAGCCTGGGCTGATCTCGCAGCTGGAGCGAGGAGACGTGCCATGGGTCCTGGACCTGCGGGGCTCTGTGGGGCAGAAGCGCCCGGGAGCCAGCGGCTCAGTGTGTGAGTGGAACTGTCCCCCTCCCCCACCAGCCCTTGAGCAGTGTTTGGTTACTGACCCGAGACTTGAGTACAGGAGGCCTGAGAGTGGCCTCTGCTGAAGCCCCGGGCAGCTCAGAGGGGAGGTCTGGGAAGGTGGGGTGGGGCGGTGTCACAGAGGAGAATGCCCAGGAGTGTTGCACACAGCCAGTTCCGAGAAGGCTGAGTTGGTGCCAGCTGCAGGCAGAGAAGAGAGATGTGGGCCTGTGGGTCACAGTCGCTCTCTCAGCTGAGGCAGTGCTGACGGTCATCTTCCTGCGTGTTTCTCGTGAGGTCCTAGAGAGGGTCTTCTGGCTCAGAATATCGGAATTTTTCTTTTCTATACAGCTTAGAGAAATTTTACAAAAAAAATCCTCCTGATCGCGATATAGATGATGTCCAGCTCCCCACAAGTCCTAGGCCCTTCGGTTGCTTTCCTGCTGCCCATGGGGTCTTTCTGGTTGCTTGGCCCTTTGGGTGGTCTGTCTGGACTCTTGCACGGCATCTCTTTTATGTTTTATTTATTTTCATTTACTTGCTAGGCAGGGTGACAGAGATAGGGACAGAGGCCATCCGTCTGCTGGTTCACTCCCCGAATGCCTGCAACATCCGAGCTGGGCCAGGCCTAAGCCCAGAGCCTGAGCTCCATCTGTGTCTCTCTCATGGGGTGAGCAAGGTCCGAGCGTTTGAGCCATCGTCTGCTGCTCCCAGGAAAGCTGGATTGGAAGTGGAGAACCTGGCGCTCTGATGTGGGATGCATGCATCACAAGCAGTGGCTTAACCTGCTTCTTAATGCCCACCCCAACAAGGCATCTGTTTTGCTTTGTTTTAAAAATTTATTTGTTGGGACCGGCGCTGTGGCATCGTGGGTTAAGTATCCTCTTGCGGCGCTGGCATCCCATAGGGATGCCGGTTCTATTTCCAGTCCAGCTCCCTGCTAATGCACCTGGGAAGGCAGTGGAAGATGGCTTGAGTGCTTGGGCCCTTGTACCTGCTTGGGGGACCAGGAAGAAGCTCCTGGATTCTGGCTTCGGATTGGCCCAGCTCTGGCCATTGCAGCCGTTTGGGGAGTGAACCAGAGGATGGAAGACCTCTCTCTCTGTCTCTCCCTTACTCTGTCTGTAACTCTGCCTTTCAAATAAAGAAACAAAAGATTTATTTTTTTTATTTGAAAGGCAGAATTAGAGAAGGAAAGATAGAGCGAGAGAGATCTTCCATCCACTCGTGGCTGCAATAGCAGGGTCTGGGCCATGCCACATCCCGGAACCAGGAGCTCCAAGCACTTGGACCATCATCAGCTGCTTTCTCAGGTGTGTTGGTAGGGAGCTAGATTGGAAGTGGAGTACCTGGGACTTGAACTGGCATCCACATGGGATGCAGACATCATAGACAGCAGCTTAACTTGCTGTGTGTGCCACAGCTCCAGCCCCACCAGTGCGTCTTTGGTGAGTGTTGTCACTGTTTACTGGACACCGTCCAGTCTGTGTTGCTGCCAGTGCCCTATCACGCTAATACAGCATAGTTCATTTTTGCTTCTGCTTGTGATGGCCACGTGGCATCTCCAGTCAGGTTGGGCAGGAACTGCTGTCAGTGTTGTGCTTGCTCCCCTGACACACAGAGAAGCCTCTGGTGGGTGGGCTGCCCAGCTGAGAGAGGGGTCGTCAGACGCTGCTCAGCGCCAGCCCACACTGCCGGTCCTCCTGGTTTTCCTGCCGTGGATTGTGGGGTGGGCTTAGACTCACCTGGCTCAGGTGCTTTGTCTGTCAGATGTCCTCTGTGAATTTTGGGGTCCTTCCTTTTTTAAAAAAGATTTATTTATTTATTTATTTTAAAGATTTATTTTATTTATTTGAAAGTCAGAGTTACACAGAGAGAGAAGGAGAAAGAGAGAGAGAGAGAGAGAGAGAGAGAGAGGTCTTCCATCCACTGGTTCACTCCCCAGATGGCCACAATGGCTGGAGCTGCGCTGATCCGAAGCCAGGAGCCAGGAGCTTCTTCCAGGTCTCCCATGTGGGTGCAGGGGCCCAAGGACTTGGGCCATCTTCTAATGCTTTCCCAGGCCACAGCAGAGAGCTGGATCGGAAGAGGAGCAGCCAGGACAAGAACCGGCGCCCATATGGGATGCCGCTGCTTCAGGCCAGCGCTTTAAGCCACTGCGCCACAGCGCCGGCCCCGGATCCTGCCCTGTTCTGTTTCCCATGAGCTGTGAAGTCTGTGACTTCTGTCCCTTTGGCGTAGCAAGGACAGGTGTCCTGTAGTCCCACACAGGCGGCCAGGGAGAGTGTGAAAGGGGGCTGGTCTGGCTCTGGCACTGCCACGTGACTGTGGCCCTTGGGGAGGTCCTTCAGTCTCTGAGCTGTAGGCTTTCTGCTCTCCACCGCTCCTGGTACTTTTGGAGATGACCCAGCTGGTCAGCAGCCTCTCTGCCTCCCTCCCAGTGCCTGACCAATGACTGCTAGCTTTCTGCTTGTTGTTGCAGCTCGTGGGGCCAGGGCTGCGTATAAGGAGCTGACTTCAGGAGAGACGTTTAACAGGAAAGAACTGGATGGACTCACTCCACGAGGACGGGAGCCAGGAGGGGCCCATGACCATGCCAGAGAGATGGAGCAGGACCTGGACAGACCAGTGGGTCAGAGAGGCCCCATGCCGGTCACACTGCCCGACAAGGAGCATAGCCGGGAATCTGGGGAGAGCCTCGCATTGGGTGCGAGCCCTGTCCTTGGTCAGAGACCTCATCAGTGTGACGTATGTGAGCAGAGTTTTGAACAGAGGTCATACCTCAATAACCATAAGCGTGTACATAGGTCAAAGAAACCAAGTACAGCTCGGGCCCCTGGGGAAGCCATCGGTGCTTGCGTGCTTGTTCAAGATCAGGGACTGCCCGGCGGGAGGAGGCTGCACTGCTGCGGCTGCTGTGGGAAGGCCTTCCGGTACAGCGCCAACCTCGCCAAGCACCAGCGGCTGCACAGCGACGAGAAGCCCTACAAGTGCGGCGAGTGCGGGAAGGCCTTCAGCCAGAGCTGTGAGTTCATCACCCACCGCAGGATGCACTCAGGCGAGGTCCCCTATCGCTGCGAGGAGTGTGGGAAGACGTTCAACCAGAGGCCCAACCTCATGAAGCACCAGAGGATTCACACTGGGGAGAAGCCCTACAAGTGTGGCGAGTGCGGGAAGCACTTCAGCGCCTACTCTTCCCTTATCTATCACCAGAGAATCCACACTGGGGAGAAACCCTATAAATGCAACGACTGTGGGAAAGCCTTCAGTGACGGCTCCATTCTCATTCGACATCGCCGGACTCACACTGGAGAGAAGCCGTTTGAGTGTAAGGAATGTGGCAAAGGCTTCACCCAGAGTTCCAACCTTATCCAGCATCAGAGAATTCACACTGGAGAGAAACCCTATAAATGCAACGAATGTGAGAAAGCCTTCATTCAAAAAACCAAGCTTGTTGAACATCAGCGAAGCCACACGGGAGAGAAGCCCTACGAATGCAATGACTGCGGCAAAGTCTTCAGCCAGAGCACACACCTCATCCAGCACCGGAGGATCCACACCGGGGAGAAGCCCTACCGGTGTGAGTGTGGGAAGGCCTTCCACAACAGCTCCAGACTCATTCACCACCAGCGGTCGCACCACGGGGAGAAGCCCTACGAGTGCGGTGAGTGCAAGAAGGCCTTCAGCCAGAGCACGTACCTCATCCAGCACCGGAGGATCCACACGGGGGAGAAGCCCTACAAGTGTGGCGAGTGTGGGAAGGCCTTCCGGCACAGCTCCAACATGTGCCAGCACCAGAGGACCCACCTCAGGAAGGACTTCCCCATGCCACAGGGCCAAAGGGCGTGTCTTCCAGTTAAACAAAACTCTTAACTCAAGAGCAGTGCATGTTCACTTTAGAAAAGCTGCGAGGGGAAAGCAAGCAGAAAAGAGGCTCTTTTAGTCTCCACCTACCAAGATTCTGGGGCTGGCACTGGCACAGCACATTAGCTGCCACCCACAACGTGGGCATCCCAGAGGAGTGTGGGCTCGAGTCTTGGCTGCTCCACTTCCGATCCAGAGGATGGAAGATCTCTGGCTCTCTGTCCCTGTCTCTCTCTGTAACTCTGGCTTTCCAATACCTAAGTGAAATTTTTAAAAAATCAGATTTGTTCAATAGGCTAATCCTCCGCCTAGCGGCGCCAGCACACCGGGTTCTAGTCCCGGTCGGGGCGCCGGATTCTGTCCCGGTTGCCCCTCTTCCAGGCCAGCTCTCTGCTGTGGCCCGGGAGTGCAGTGGAGGATGGCCCAGGTGCTTGGGCCCTGCACCCCATGGGAGACCAGGAAAAGCACCTGGATCCTGGCTCCTGCCATCGGATCAGTGCGGTGCGCCGGCTGCAGCGGCGGCCATTGGAGGGTGAACCAACGGCAAAGGAAGACCTTTCTCTCTCTCTGTCTCTCTCTCTCACTGTCCACTCTGCCTGTCAAAAAAAAAAAAAAATCAGATTTAAAAAAAAAAAAAAGATTCTTTGCTGCTGAGTTAATGTTTTGTTTTAGACACACTGGGGAATATTTCTAAAAGATGTATTTATTTTTAAAGATTTATTTATTTATTTAATTGAAAGAGTTACACAGAGAGAGAAGGAGAGGCAGAGAGAGAGAGAGAGAGAGAGGTTTTCCATCCACTGGTTCACTAGTCGGCTGCAACAGCCGGAGCTGGGACGATCCAAAGCCAGGAGCCAGGAGCTTCTCTGGTCTCCCATGTGGGTGCCATCTTCCACTGCTTTCCCAGGCCACAGCAGGGAGCTGGATCGGAAGAGGAGCAGCCGGGACCCGAACCAGTGCCCATATGGGATGCAGGCACTGCAGGCAGCAGCTTTACCTGCTACACCACAGTGCTGGCTCCCAAGATTTATTTATTACCTGAAAGGCAGAGTGACAGAGCAAGAGGGAGAGTGAGAATGAGACCTTCCATCTACTGGTTCACTCCCCACATGGCTGCAGCAGCTGGGGCTGCACTAGGCTGATGCCAGGAGCCAGAAGCTCCATCCAGGTCTCCCACATGGGCAGGGACTCAGATGCTTGAGCCATCGTCTGGTTCTCTGGTGTATTAGCAGGGAGCTAGGATGGAGGCAGAGTAACTGGGACTCACACGGGCACTCTGATATGGGATGCGGCATCACAAGGGTGGTTTAACCCCTGTACCATGCGCCCCGCTGGAGAGCCACTGTACTCCTAACATCTGTGCCGTTTCCTCAGTGCAAGAAATTCAAGCTACAGAGAACTCCAATACCGGCATATTTCTACAGTTTCTAAGCAAAAATTGACACTACATCACTCAAACTTGGTTCACAGAGTTGAAAATGCCTTTTTTGTTGTGGGAAAAATCTATATAACAAAATTGACCACTGTAACCAGTGTGGCGTAGAGCACTAAGTACACTCACAGTGCAAATGTAGCTGCCACTGCTCCCGCAATTGTTTTCTTCTCCCAGTCACAAGCTCGGGACCTAGTACGCAGTACCTCCTCCCCTTCCAGTTGCTGGTTCTGAGTTTCCCTTTCCCAGGAACCCCAACTGAGTGTGATCTGTAATACACGTTCTGCGTGTCTGGCTTCGTTCCTCTAGTAATGGAGCCTGAATCAAACTCCATTCTTTTTATGGCTAAATAATATTCCACTCTGAGGACCGTGTGTTCTTGATTGTTGGGCAGTTGGGTGTCTCTGCCTTTGCACGATTGTGAATAATGTTGGCTTGAACATTAGTGTACACGCACTGTATGTGTTTGGGTCCTTTATTATATTTGCTTATTTATTTGAGAGGCAGAGTTACAGATGGAGAGAGAGGTCTTCTATCTGCTGGTTCACTCCCCAGATGGCCACAATGGCTGGAGCTGAGCCATTTCAAAACCGGGATCCAGGAGCTTCCTCTGGGTCTCCCATGTGGGTGCAGGGCACAAGCACTTGGGCCATCCTCCACTGCTTTCCCAGGCCACAGCAGAGAGCTGGATTGGAAATGGAGCAGCCAGGACTTGAACCGGTGCCCATATAGGATGCTGGTGCTGCAGGCCAGGGCTTTATCCAGCTACGCCACAGCGCTGGCCCCTCTTTGCCTATTTTTAAATTGGTTTCTGTGTTTTGTATCGTTGAATTGCAGGGGTTTTTGTTCTGTGTTTTGGGTGTTAGGCCCCTATCAGCTACTTGATTTTCCAGTGCTTTCTCCCGCTTGTGGTCTCATTCCCGTGACCGTGTCCCCGGGGAGCTCCAGCTTCTGTGTTGTTGCCTGCATCTTTGGTGTCATATGTGAAAAACCATTTCTAAAATCCCAGGTGAGGGAGCTGCGTGCTGTCTTTTCATCTGAGTTGATGTCTTACCTGTTGGTCTTTACTCTGAACTAATTTCTGTGTGGTGTAAGTCAGCAGCTGCCAGCGCCTCGGTCCAGATTTATGCTGTGTGAGTAAACCCAGTGTTCCCAGCAACACTCATTAAGTAGACTTCTCTTTCCCAGTTGAACTGTGCGGTAGTCAGCATGGGCGGCCACACAGAACACCAGACTGGGAGGCTCGTGGTTCTGAGGCCTACGGTCCAGCGTGTCTGGTTCCCCGAGGACTCTCCCTGGGCTGCCAGGGCCAGCTGTTGCCCCAGGTCCTCCCTCATGTTGGGGAGAGGGCTCTGGTATCTTCCTCTTAGGAAGGCACCAGCCCTAGTGGGTTAGGCCCCGCCCTTATAGCTTCATTTCCTGTCTCCAAATACATCATGTTGGACGTTAGAGCTTCATGTGGTGTGGGGGAGGGGCACAAACTCATTCCCTGACAAATGGTCTCTGCACCCTTGTTTAAAACCAGTCCCACATTTGTGTGAGGTCTTGTCTGTCTTTACTGAGGGCACTGCCTCATGGCAGAATTTACTCAGGTCTCATGAGACTAGGTCAGTCCTCGTGAGCATGGGTTGTCCAAGGGAGCCAGACGCCTCCCCCGAGCCCCTCCTCACTTCTGCACACACTCTTGCCGTGGTGATCCTGTCTGCCACGGGCCCTCTCCAGAACCAAACATGCTGGCACCATGCTCTTGAGTCTCCACGCCTGTGACCTAAATAAAGTACCAGACTCAGGTGTTCTGTTACAGCAGCACGCAGCGCACTGCGGGGAGACGCTGTGCTGAGAGCGGGGCAACTGGGTAGCTGGAAGAGCTTCCAAGGGTAGGCACAGAAAAGCCTAGAATACCGTGTCAGTGGGGACTTATGCGTGATCCTGGTGAGCGCTTAGAAGGTAACAAGACCTTCAGAGTTACTGGAATGCTGTTGAAAGTGCAGCAAAGCATACCGTCGCAGGGAACTTGGCTCCAAATTGTTTAAGAATGGTGAATATCAGGGCTGGCACTGTGGCGTGGTGGGTGAAGCCACTGCCTGCAAACCCAGCATCCCATATGGGCACTGGTTTGTGTTCTGACTGCTCCAGTTCCAATCCAGTTTCCTGCTAATGGACTGGGAGAAGTAGTGGAAGATGGCCTAAGTGTTTGGGTCCCTGCCACCCACACAGGAGACCAGGATGAAACTCCTGGCTTTGGCCTGGCCCAGCCCTGGCCTTTGTGACCATCTGGGATCTGGGGAATGAAACACAGGATGGAAGATCTCTCCCTCTCTCCCCCTCTCCCTCCATAACTCTGACTTTCACATAAATAAATCTTAAAAAAAAAAAAAAAGGATGAAAAATTAGCAGAAGTTTCTTCGTGGTAAATCCTTCAGGCTGCTGCTTGGTTACTTGGAACTGCTTTTCTCAGACTTGGGCAAAGGGAAGCAGGATGGGAGGCTTGGAAAATTCAGAGCCTGGCCCAGGAGAGAGTGCGTAAGACACCTGTTAGGGTGTTGCGGTAACTGCTAAGGGGATTGCTGTGGGCAGAGAGAGGTCCCAGCTGCCCGTCGGGGCCCAAGGGCACCTCAGAAATCTGCCTCTCCAGTGGCTGGCCGAGAATGTGGGGGAGAGTGATTTCAGGGAACAGCTCCGCGGGGTCCCCACTCTCTGGAAAAGTGCTCTGTTGCTTTGGCCGTGGTTCCCATGGGCCCAGGCATAGCCCAAGCCATAACTGCGAGGCGGGTGAGCAGAGCTCCTGCTGGCATCCACATGACACTGGTTCCACCACGCAGAATGCAGGGGCTATGGGGGCGTGGTGCTTCCACTGAGATTTCACAGGAAAGCCTGGGGAGGCAGACAGAAGCGTGGTGCAGGGGTGGAGCTGGCACGGGTTCTTCCACAGAGTGTCCAGGAGCTGTGGGAGACCCCAGAAAGGCAGAGCATCCGGCAGTGGGCAGTGCACGCCCTGGACTTCACCCTGCATGGACAGACACGTGGACTGAGACCAGCAAAGCCCTGGGGACAGAGCTGTCTGGCTCCTCGAAGGCCCATCCTGTGCACTGGATGCTAGGCTTGGAGCCCTGCCAGGTTTGGTCTTTCTCTTGGTCAATGTCTAGGAATGTTCACCCTGTGCTGTTTCACATTGTGTCTCCAAAGTGTGTAACTTGTTTCTCACTTGCAGGCTCACAACTGGAAGGAGTTGGGCTTGAGTCTCAGATGTGGCTCTGGACTTGGGCTTTCGGGCAGCACGGGAATGAATTAAGACTTGGGGACTTTTGGGAATGGAATGCTTATATTTCTGTGCTCTGAGAAGGACATGAATGTTGGGGGCCTGGAATACACTGCTGTCGTTTGTCCCCCAGGGATTCCTGGCACTTGAGGAGGTGGAAATGCTATGAGGTAGGGCCTAGAGGAAGGCAGGTGAGTCACGGGGCACCGCCCTCAGAAGAGGTCAAAGTCATGGGGTACAGGAGCCCCACTTCTGCATGCTGTCCACCACGAGGCCTCAGCAGAGCTGAGCTGGTGCCAGTGCAGTGCTATGGAGTCTGCAGAACTGTGAGCTGAATAAATCTCTTTTCTTTATAAAATATCCAGCCTCAGATATTTTGTTATAGGATCAAAAAGACTAACTCACAGTTCCACACTGTTTTGATTAATGTAGCTTTAAAAAAATTATTTATTTATTTGAAAGAGTTACACAGAGAGAGAAGGAGAGGCAGAGAGAGAGAGAGAGAGAGAGAGAGAGAGGTTTTCCATCCACTGGTTCACTCCCCAGTTGGCTGCAATGGTGGGAGCTGGGCCAATCCGAAGCCAGGAGCCAGGAGCTCCTTCAGGGTCTCCCACACGGGTGCAGAGACCCAAGGACTTGAGCCATCTTCCACTGCTTTCCCAGGCCACAGCAGAGAGCTGGATCAGAAGTGGAGCAGCCGGGACTCGAACTGGCGCCCACATGGGATGCCGGCCCTGCAGGCCAGGGCTTTAACCTACTGTACCACGGCGCTGGCCCCAACAGGTCATCTTAATGACTATTTACTCCATAGGGCTTGGAATGGCCCCAGGATCACCTAAAGGTGGCTGTGACCGGAATGGCTGTGGTTGTGTCAAGCTGGGGTCCTACAGCATCGTAAGTGGGATTGAAAATGCATTTAGTGGGGCTGGCACTGTGGCACAGCAGGTTAAAGCCGCGGCCTGCAGCGCCAGCATCCCATATGGGCACCGGTCCGAGTCCTGGCTGCTCCACTTCTGATCCAGCTCTCTGCTGTGGCCTGGGAAAGCAGTGGAAGATGGCCCAAGTCCTTGGGCCCCTGCACCCATGTGGGAGACCCTGAAGGAGCTCCTGGCTCCTGGTTTTGGATCAGCTCAGCTCTGGCTGTTGTGGTCATTTGGGCAGTGAACCAGCAGATGGAAGACCTCTCTCTCTGGCTCTACCTCACTCTGTTACTCTTTCAAATAAATAAAATTTCTCTAAAAAAGAGAAGAAAGTGCGTTAGTGCAGCTGCCATGCGCCGGGGCTGAGCAGGACCGGCACTGTGAGCAGCGGCTCCCCGGCCCTTGCGACTGTGCGGCTGAGTACTGACAGCCTGGACAAAGACACACACTGGAAGTGGAAGTGTGTTCTTCTGCATGGGCATCACCTTTGCACCACCATAAAGCTGGAAAACCCTAAGTCAAGCCATTGTAGTTAGGGGTCTTCTGCATGTTATTCCACGGTGACTCATTTTGGAGTCTTTATTTTTTAAAAAAGTTTATTTTCATCTACTTGAAAGGCAGAATGAGACAGACAGACAGATTTTTCATTAGCTGGTTCACTCCCCAAATGCCCACAACAGGCAGCCAGTTAGTCTGCAGCTCTGTCCAGGTCTCCTGCATGGGAGGCAGGGACCCCAGCACTTGGCCATCACCTGCTGCCTCCCAGGATAATAGCAGGAAGCAGGGACAATGGAACTTGAACCAGCCCTGTGATACGGGATGCAGCACCAAAACACCTACCCCTTATTTTAAATTGTGTCTTTAGGAAACCATTCTAAAAACAAATAAGCTTTTAAAGGATGTTTATGTATATATCCAAATGTTTCCCAGAGTGCAGTGTCTCCGCGCTGGCTCTTCGACTCCTGTGTACCTCTTTCTGATTCCCTGAGTTGCTTACTGCCTGCTGGGACGCAGTCACACAGAACAGCGTGGACCTCCTGTGTGGGTGATTGAGCTTCGTAGCAGAGGGCACAACTGCAGCCCTGGCTTAGAAGTGAGCTGGGCCCTGGAGACGCCTTTCTCTGCATTAGTGTCAGTGGAATCTCCTGCCCTGCACTCTCCCTGGCTGTTTGCTAAGACATCAGCTCTGGGGTCTCCATCCCATCAGCTGGGGGAGAGGGTCGTGCTCCCTGGATTGGTGTCACCCAGGGGACTGTGGCCTCTTTGAATGCAGGGGGCCCATGGTGTGAGGGCTGGAGAGGTGGTGCTGGCAGTGTTGGTAGCCATTAGGAGAAATAATAATGATTTAAATAATAAAATGTAAAAACTTCTAAATAAAAAAATCCAAAAGAAGTGTGGAATGTGGCTAAATCAGAGGCAGAATGTGATGTTGGTTGCTACCAAAAGGAAGAGGACCCCAGCAATCATTCTGGCCCTAGAAGGCAGACGACCTCAGGGTACAGTAGGCCAGGTGCCGCCTCTGCTCCTTGGGGTAGAGGAGGAGGTGGAGAGAGTGAGAAAGGGCGGCCCAGGCCTTTTCCCCAGAGAAAGGGGCATGGAGACTGTGAGCCTGCTACTGGATCAGTGCAGTCTGACAGCAAGAACATGTCAAGTATTTTAGAAAGGTTTCTCTGAAGACCCTAGGTTACCGGGGGATGGAACAACCTAGAACCACTTGTACTGGGTAACATCTCATGACACAGAGCCTCAAATAGTCCTCCATATTGAATTTAACTGAACTCTTATGCTCTTCTAATTGGAACATGACTTTGTCTAATTCTTCCACGTGATTAGAAGCTGGTGGGCGAGCACTGTGGCACAGCAGGTTAAGCCACTGCGTACAACACTGGCACCCTGACTTGGAGTGCTGGTGTCTGATCTAGCCAGCTCCCTGCTAATGCGCCTGGGAAAGCACCCGGTGATGGCCAAGTGCTTGAGCTCAAATCTGCATGGGAGACCCAGATGGAGTTCTGGCTCCTGGCTTCCGCCTGGCCCAGCCTCAGCCTTTGTGGCCATTTGGGCAGTGAACTGGCAAGTGGGAGATTCTCTGCTTTTCAAATAAACGAAATCTTAAAAAAGAAGAAAAAAAAAAAAAGTATGGCTGAGTGGTGGTGGGGTCCTTCAGGTGCCAGGGAGGGTCGGTGGCTTCCTTCTTGAGGAATTCCTAAGTTAACACCACAGTGGCCTTATCTCCTCTCAGTGGTCACAGCTCCTAAGTAAGCTCTCTTTTCCCAAAGCCTTACTGGTAGTGCTTGCGACACCCTCCCTGAAGGATCACCTTAGCAAGCCCTACCTGTCTGTGTGGTCGCACCCCCAGCGATCCAACACCAGCCAGCTCCTGTCCTGTCTAGCGCTGCTCTGTGGAGCACCACTCCTGTGATGGGCCCTCCCGAAGCCCCAGTCCCCTCAGCTCCTCTGTAAATGAGTTCAGCGATCTCAGCTCCTGAGTAGTGCTCCACTGGCTTTAGCTCTTCCTGGCCTCCCTCATGGAGTACCACTGCAGGGCCCGCCATTCCTCTGGGGTTTCACATTTCGGCTCCTCTAAGGATCACCAGAGATATGACCCCTGGGTGACCCCAGGCCCTCTGCGCCCCAGTGGCTGATGGCAGTTCCTTTCAGAAGTAACACCCAGTGATGTCCCTGTGGGAGAACACCGCAGGACTGCTTCTTCATGTCCTTTTGGAAGTGACTGTTGGTTAAGTCGTCTCCTATCTGCAGCAGAGCCAGCTGCCCCAGCTCTCTGAGCTCCTCTGAAATCACACTGCACGGCAGGGATCTCGGCTCTTCTGCAGTTAACACTTCCTCTGTCCGCACAGGAAACAAGCTTTTGCTTCCACTGTGGTGGCTGCTGTGCACTGCAGTCAGTGCCCACCGCCCATTTTCTCCCAAGAAGCTAAGCACTAAGGACCCTCTGCCATTAGGCGCTCCACACAGTGATGAGGATCGGAAGTGGCTTTCCGTTTTTTGTTTTGCAGCTGGCTGCTACCAGAAATGGCTCAGACATAAACTGAGTTACAAGACCTCTGTGCTTAAAACTGAGCAAATAATTTTGAAGTTAAACACAAAATTTTAACTGAGTGAACCAGATTCATCACAGCATATCGCAATGGATCCTAGATTCTATTGAACTGGGGTAAAAAAATAACTTTAAAGACCCCATCAAATATAGGGATCTAAATATTAGCAAAGCCCAAAAGAATTACCTGAATTTGAAAATTTTGTTTTGAAAATATGCATGAAAGAACTTTTTAGAAATTTTTAAAAACACCGTGAGGTATAGAGGCACCCCCTGTGTGGGAGCTGTGAGGCCTTCTGTAGGTATAGAGCCCCCGCCTACAGTCAGATTGGACTGACAGGCGGGAGACACCATGGTCTCCTGGATAGACCTGTGGGTCACCAGGGCAGGTTCTGAGCTGAGAACCCATTTTCAAGTTGAAATTTTACTAAAGAGCCAGTGCATCCTCTCTGATCTTGCAGAGAGTTAAGGCCCTAGATAAGCAGGCTTTCTCACACTTAGGATTTCCAGCCATTCTGCATGACACTGTTTGATGGCATTGTTTCCTATCACATTCTGATTTTTCCTATCGACATTCTAAGTATGATGATTGGAATCAGAAGAGACATGTAGTATCCTCAGGGGGAAGAAAATCTTTATTTGAAATGTAAATGAGTCTTACCGGGACAATAGTTCTTATGCCTTAATGCGCCCTACTCACTTCAATAATGTTGTTATGGCTACCTTTACCACAATTCATTACAACTGTAATCATACAGGCAGAGAGAAGGTGTCTGGTGCACTCTGTGACACGGGATCATCAGGCACTGCCTGTGGGGTCACGTGGCTCTTCTGGGATGCAGGATGCCCGCAGTCCCATGCAGCTCGGATCACGTGCTGCCCTGGCAGCTGCAGGTCACAGCTTCCTGTGCACTTTCTGGTGCTGGATCAGGTGCCCATGCTGGTTGAAGGCGCGGCCGCACTCCCCGCACTCGTAGGGCTTCTCGCCCGTGTGGATCCTCTGGTGCTGGATGAGCACCGAGTACTGGCTGAAGGCCTTCCCGCAGCTGTTGCACTCGTAGGGCTTCTCGCCCGTGTGAGTCCTCAGGTGCACAATCAGAGTTGCTTTCAGGCTGAAGGCCTTGCCACACTCTGTGCACTGGAAGGGCTTCTCGCCTGTGTGGATCCTCTCATGCTGGATCAGAGACCGGCGTGCACTGAAGGCATGGCCACACTCACCACACACATAGGGCTTTTCCCCAGTGTGCACCCGCTGGTGCTGGATCAGGTGTGAGTGCTGAACAAAGGCCTTCCCACACTCATAGCACGCGTAGGGCTTCTCCTCCGTGTGGATCCGCTCGTGGTTCATCAGGGTGGAACGGTGGCTGAAGGCCTTCCCGCACTCGCCGCACTCGTAGGGCTTCTCCCCCGTGTGCACGTTGTGGTGCTGGATGAGGACTGAGCGGTCACTGAAGGCCTTCCCGCACTCGCTGCAGGTGTAGGGCTTCTCCCCGGTGTGGGTCCTCTGGTGCTGCAGCAGCGTTCTCTTCACGCTGAAGGTTTTCCCACACTCACCGCACCTGTGGGGCTTCTCCCCGGTGTGCACTCGCTGGTGGCTGCGCAGCACGGTGCTGTGGTTGAAGGCTTTCCCACACAAGGGACACACATAAGGCCGCTCGCCCGTGTGGATCCGCTGGTGCTGAATGAGGTGCGAGAGCTGAGTGAAGGCCTTCCGGCACTCGAGGCACTCATGGGGCTTCTCTCCCGTGTGGATCTTGTGGTGCTGAGCAAGATCTGAGCTCACCCTGAAGGCTTTTCCACACTCATTGCACTCATAGGGCTTCTCACCCGTGTGAATCCTCTTGTGTTTACTGAGGACTGAACTTTGGCTAAAGGCCTTCCCACACACCCCGCACACATAAGGTTTCTCTCCAGTGTGGATTCGCTGATGTTGAAGGAGATGCGAGCTCCGACCGAAGCACTTCCCACACTCGATGCATATGTAGGGCCTCTCTCCATTAGGAGCTGCTGGAGTAAGTGCCATGCTCTGCTTCAACACCTCAACCTCGCGGTGGCCAACAGAGTTTGGACGGTGGCCAAAGCTTTGCTCTGTTTTATCAGGTCCTTGATCAATCCTTCCTGGGGGTGTTTTCCCCACCATCACATCCAACTCTGTATTTTGGTTCTCTTCTTTGGTTTTACATCCTGAAACAAAGCCAAATGAAAATGTTAATACTATCTACAACTGCAGAATGGGGCCAGCATTGCACTGCAGCAGGTTAAACCACCTCTTACAATGATAGCATCCCACATCTAGCGGCTCTACTTCCAACCTAGTTCCATGCTAATATGCCTTGGAAGGTGGCAGAAGATGGCCCAAGTACTCTGGGTCCCTGCCATCCATGTGGGAGACCCAGATGAAGTTTGTGGCTCCTGGCTTCAGCCTTACCTAGACCTTGCTGTTGAGGCCATTTGGGGAGCAAACCACCATATGGAAGATCTGTCTCTCTGCCTTTCAAATAAATATTTTTTAAAAGATTTTATTTTATTTATTTGAAAGACAGCCTCAGAGGGAGGTAGAGACAGACAGAGAGGTCTTCCATTCATTGATTTACTCTCCAAATGGCCAGAGATGAGCTGATCCGAAGCCAGGAGCCAGGAGCTTCTTCCGGGTCTCCCAAGTAGGTGCAGAGGCCCAAGGACTTGAGCCATCTTCCACTGCTTTCCCAGGTGCATTAACAGAGAGTTGGGGCCGGTGCCGCGGCTCAGTAGGTTAATCCTCCGCCTGTGGTGCCGGCACCCCAGGTTCTAGTCCCGGTTGGGGCACCGGATTCTGTCCCGGTTGCTCCTCTTCCACTACAGCTTTCTGCTGTGGCCCGGGAAGGCAGTGGAGGATGGCCCAAGTGCTTGGGCCCTGCACCCCATGGGAGACCAGGAGGAAGCACCTGGCTCCTGGCTTCGGATCAGCACGGTGCACTGGCCGCAGCGCACCAGCTGCAGCGGCCATTGGAGGGTGAACCAACAGAAAAGAAAGACCTTTCTCTCTGTCTCTCTCTCTCACTGTCCACTCTGCCTGTCCAAAAAAAAAAAAAAAAAAAAAAAAAAAAACAACCAGAGGGTTGGATCAGAAGTAGAGCAGCCAGGACTCCAATTGGTGTCCATATGGGATGCCGGTGTGGCAGGCTGGGGCTTTAACCTGCTGCACCACAGTGCTGGCCCCGCAAATGAATATTTTTTAAAAATCTGCAGAGTATACCTCTGAAACTGGTTTTGCTGATCAAAGTACGGTGCGAGCGCATGTGGCTATGAGCTGGAGAGGAACAGGACCACTACAACCATCTCAAATACTAGAAGTCAGAGGATCGTGTTTCTAAACAGGAACAAGCCAAGGCTGACAGCAAGGTTAAAGAGAGCGATGTGAACCCACCTGAGGTCACACCTAGGTGGAGCGCACAGGGCACACAGGAGCAGGACACACCCAACACCAAAAGAAGCCCTTGGCTGGGCCTGCAGAATTTGGGTCTCCTTTCTGATTCCTTCTCTTCCTCTTTCCCCACACCAGCATCCAAGTCCTTTACACAATTTGGTTAAGTCTATCACTGTCCCTGTCCCTCTTGTTTCTTTCTTTATTGATCAATGTCTGTGTTGGCTTTTTGGCTATAACTATAAAAAAGTTTTTATTTGAAAGCCATAAAGAGACAGACAGAGATATCTCATACACTGGTTCACTCCCCAAATGCCTGCAACAGCTGTGGCTTGGCCAGGCTGAAGCCAGGAGCTGAGAACTCAATCCAGGCCTCCCATGTGGATGACAGGGATCCAACTACTGGCACCATCACTGCTGCCTTCCAGGGTTCACATAAGCAGGAAGCTGGAATCAGGATAGAGTTATGACCTAAGTCCAGACAGTGCATTCTGGGATATGGGCATCCCAAAAGCTCCTGCCCTTCTTTGTTTTGTAATTTTAGTATAGTGATTATTCTGTTTTATAGTTTCAACTTGTCCCAGTATACCTCCAGGTGATGGCATAAAACACATCAAGCTTTCATTTCTCCCTTCCCTGCCTTTGTTACTGTTGTCACACATTTTACTTCTACATGTACCATAACCTCTAAAATACATCCTCATTTTTGTTTATGTAGTTAGTTGTCTTTGAAAGGGACTGAGATAGTAACAATAAGACAACCCTGTTGACTCAGTGGTTAACACTTCCTGCCTTTGTGAACATCACATTGCCATCTCATGCATTCTTTTCTGCCTGAAGGACTCGGGGGTTTCAGGTCTGGTTAGGAACCCTGCGACCTTCCATGTGTCTAGAAGCGTAATCTACCTCTACTTTCCTCAGGTGCTTCAGAGGTGCTGTTACGTTGCTTCTGACAAGAGATGAGCAGTAATCCCTTATTCCTCCATGTGCAATGTATTTTTCTCTCGCTGCTTTAAAACTTCTCTTTATCACTGTCTTAAGCAACGTGATAGTGTGGTTTAGTGCAATTTTCTTCAAGCACAGGGTTCGTGGACCTTCTTGGATCTGTGGGTTTATAGTTTTCATCAGATTTAAAATGTCTGCAATCATTATATCCTCAAACATTTTTTTGACCCTCCTGCTCTGCTGCTGCTCTGACTGCAAGTCAGAGACCACTCAGCTTGTCCATGGTCACTGCTCTCTCTGGGCTCTCCTGTCTCCTTCCAGACAGTTTCTATTGCTTGCTGTCTTTAAGTTCACTCGTCCTTTCTCATGACTAATTTGCCGTTATTAACTCCATACCATGTCCTCATCTTCCTGTTTTATTTGTGTCATTTCTGGCCTTGCCTCTTTACATGACTGGCCATTTTCTACTAGACGCCAGAATTGCGGTTTATGTTGGTCAGTGTTGGATACCATTGTTGAGGTCTGTTATGTGGCTGAATGACTTGGATGAAGGGATTCTTCTGGGTCTTCCTCTTATAGCTTTGTTAGGTGGGATTACACTGGGAGCTGTTTTCCTCCGTTGTTAAGACAAAACCTTTCTTGGTACTCTAATGTCTCATGAATTGTGAGGTTTTCCAGTCTGGCTGATGGGAACAGATGGTATTACCAGCTTGGGATGAGCACTGGGTACTGCATTAGTTTGTCACACTTAACTCTTAGTTCTGTACACCAGAATTCCACATGGCACAGCTATATTCTATGCTCAGGGCATCTAAAAGCTGACATAAAGTGTTGGCCAGTCTAAGTTCCTGTGTGGAGGCTCAGGGGGACAAACCCACTTTTTTTTTTTTTTTTTAAAGATTTATTTATTTATTCTAAAGTCAGAGTTAGAGAGAGAGGGAGAGACAGAAAGGTCTCCCACCCACTGGTTCACCCCCCAGATGGATACAATGGCTGGGACTGGGCCAGGCGGAAGCCAGGAGCTTTTTTCAGGCTTCCCACATAGGAGGTAGGGGCCCAAGCACCTTGCCCTATTCTGCTGCTTTCCCAGGCCAGTAGCAGGGAGCTGGATCACAAATGGGTCAGCCAGGACTTGAACTGGTGCCCATAAGTGATGCCGGTGTCATAGGCAGTGGCTTTACCCACTATGCCACAACATTGGCAGTAAAACCACTTCTAAGCTCATTCTTACTGTTGGCAAAATTTAGCTCCTTGTCAGACTGACCAAGGTGGCTGTTCTTTGCTGAATGTTAGACGAGGGCTGTTCTCAGCTTCTAAATGCTGCCTGTATGTCTTGCCATATGAGCCCCTCCATCTTCAAAGTAGCAATGGCACCTAAATGTCTCTCCTAGGTTTTGAACCTGACTCCTCTGCCTCTGATCTCCGGACCAGTTCAGCGCCATCCATAGCCTAGTCATCAGAGGAAAGCTCATTATATTCACATGCTTGGGGATTATGCAGAACGCGTAATACAGGGTGCAGGATCTTAAATTCTGGCCACCACAGTCACTACTTCCTTTAATTCCTTCTGCTGGTGCTTTCTTGGTCTCAGACAACTGACTTATATGCATGTGCTAATCTGTAGATCTCTACAATTGTTTGTGAAATTGATTCCTCTTCCACAAGACTTTCAGCTCTCTCAGCTTCTCTGGACTTTGAGACCTGTCTCCTTAATTCAGGGAGACCAACAAACTGTGGTGCCGGAGTCCCCATGGGTGCCGGTTCTAGTCCCGACTGCTCCTCTTCTAATCCAGCTCTCTGCTATGGCCTGGGAAAGCAGAAGATGGCTCAAGTGCTTGGGCCCTGGCACCTGCGCAGGAGACCTGGAAAAAGCTCCTGGTTCCCATCTTCAGATGGGCTCAGCTCCGGCCGTTGTGGCCATTTGGGGAGTGAACCAGTGGATGGAAGACCTCTCTCTCTGTCTCTCCCTCTCACTGTCTGTAACTCTACCTCTCAAATAAATAAACAAAACCTTAAAAAAACACAACAAACTATGCCAGGACCCCCTCCCTGTGCCTCAACATTCTCCAAGCTGTGAGCTAGAGCTCACCTTCTTTTCTGTTTTAGGAATCACTTTCTCTTGCTGACTCATTTCCAATGACACTGATGTTCCACATCTTGAGTTGTAGTTTCAGACATCTTGTTCAGCTTTTCAGTCATTTCCAGTGACAGGGTAAGTCTGGTCCATTGCTCCAAGTTGACAGGCAGTGGAACCCCCTCATCTAAAAAAAAATTATGTCTACTCGAAAAATTAGCTTATTTATGCATGTTTCTGATAATTCCATGTAGCACAGTCTTCGGCAACCAAATATTCAGGTCATCTTCTGTTGCCTTCCTAGGCACACTGGCAGGTAACTGGATTGGAAGCAGAATAGCCAGGACTCAAACTGGAGATCATATGGGTTACAGGTGTTGGAAGTGGGGGATTAACCTGCTGCGTCGAAATATTGGCCTCGGTATATGCCATTCTTTTAAAATACTGTATTTCATTTATCTGTCCACTCAAATGTTAATGGACGTTTAGGTTAGTTTCAGTTTTCCATCATGAAGCATGTCCTATGAAGATTCTTGCATGTTTCAAGTGCTCACACACAGATGTCCGTCCTGTACGCACACATGGAGTAAAGATGGGAAACAGAGGGCTTCCTATTTCCAACTTAATGAGATGTCACTGTTTTCCAAACACCTGGGTGACGCTGCAGCTCCGCTGGCTGCCCATACCCTCATCTGTCCTTGACACGGTCAGGTCTTCCCACTCCTTTCCATCCTGCAGGTGTAACATGACGCTCTGTCACAGTTTTGATCGCCAGTTTATTAGGGAAAAATGAGGCTCAGCATGTTTTCTTGTCTATGGGCCCTTTAGTTCTCCTGTTATCAGGAACTTGTTCAAATTTTGTGTTCATTTTTCTTATTGAATATTTCTTTTTATTCTCTTTTAGAGCCATTTAAAAATGTGTACTGTATTGATAAACTGAAAGTGGGACTTAACATATTCTTTATTTAAAAAAGTAAATTCACTATAATGTTTAATAAAATTTTTAGCACTTATTTTGACAAGTTCTGTTATGTTTTTGAAATTGCTAGGCAACAAGTTTTAGTTTTTTTTTAAAACTAAGAACCCTCATCTTAACAAATGAAATAATTATTCATTTATACTTCTATTATTTGACATTTCTTGAATGGGTGGTTTTTAATCTGATGCCAGAGTAACAAGATGACTTTAGTAATAAAAATTATACAGGAAGTTCTCTCATGGCATAAAAGCACTATCAGATTCAAGCTGTTGCAGGCAGGCCAGCAGTAGGTTACACCTATTCTGCACCTTGCATCCTTGCTGCTCAGAAGTGGGGCCTGAGCCAGGAGCCACTGACTTTCAGAACTCAAGTACTTGGGCTGTCACCACTGCCCCCCAGGGCCAGCATTAGCAGAAAGGTGGAGTCAGGAGTCAGAGCTGAATACTGAACCAGGCACTCTGATAGGGGCTGTGGGTGTCTTAACCAGCATCTTGATTGCTATACTTAAATGTCTGCTCTGGGAAGTATGTTTTGAGTGAGTCAAAATAAATAAAGGGAAGAAGTACTGGGCCGGCGCCGTGGCTCAATAGGCTAATCCTCCACCTTGCGGCGCCGGCACACCGGGTTCTAGTCCCGGTTGGGGCGCCGGATTCTGTCCCGGTCGCCCCTCTTCCAGGCCAGCTCTCTGCTATGGCCAGGGAGTGCAGTGGAGGATGGCCCAGGTGCTTGGGCCCTGCACCCCATGGGAGACCAGGAAAAGCACCTGGCTCCTGGCTCCTGCCAGGATCAGCGCGGTGCGCCGGCTGCAGCGGCGGCCATTGGAGGGTGAACCAACGGCAAAAGGAAGACCTTTCTCTCTGTCTCTCTCTCTCACTGTCCACTCTGCCTGTCAAAAAAAAAAAAAAAAAAAAAAAAAAAAAAGAAGTACTTCCACCAAAATAAATTTTTAATAAAACCCCCTTTGCAGCGATTTTGTGAGTTGTGTAAAGAACCTCATGGCGCCCTGGGCACTCTCTGAGGGACTGTGTGAGTTGTATACAGAACTCCATGATGCCCTGGGCAATCTAATATGAGCATTAGCACCTGAGGGATCACAATGAACTGAAACAATGGCTCATATACTTACCCCCGAGTAAACTGTCTTGTTGCACACAGGGTGCAGTGTAGTCACATTTGAGGTCATCTGCAAAAGGAACAGAGGTGAGGTGACGACAAGCCACCTTTCTCAAGAGTAGAAAAATGATTTCACCGCTATTACAACACGTGAGTGCGGAAGTGGGGCTCGGTAGACACACACATTCACTCATGTAGGCTGCCAGGACAAGGCACTGGTGCACTCTCCTATCCTGCTCTGATGCCTGAGCAGCAACCCCATGGCTTTGGTTTCCATGAACACTATTAATCTGAAACTCAGTAAGTCCCTTCCTCCTCTGAGGCCACACCCTCCACTCTGCAGCCCACCTTCCGTCTCTTCAGTGTCACTCACAGGGAGTCTAAGATCTCCATCAGGTGAGAGCATAGCCAGTCATCAGTCACCAGAGAGCCCAGGCCTGGTTTGTCAGTGGCTGCACAATACCATGTTTCTTGTTTCCGTGGCTGTAGTCAGCAAACAATGTAAAGTTCTGTTCAGTATTCCCACAATATCATGTTGTGTCCTTTTTAAAGATTTTTTTTGAGGATGCTGGTGCTGTGGCATAGTGGGTAAAGCCACCACCTGCAGTGCGGGCATCCCATAAGGGTGCCAGTTTGAGACCCAGCTGCTCTGTTTCTGATCCAGCTCTGCTATGGCCTGGGAAAGCAGTGGAAGATGGCCCAACTGCTTGGGCCCCTGTACCTGCCTGGGAGACCTGGAAGAAGCTCCTGGCTCCTGGCTTCGGATCGGCTCAGCTCTGGCTGTTGCGGCCATTTGGGGAGTGAATGGAAGATCTCTCTCTCTCTGCCTCTGCGTTTCAAATAAATAAATAAATCTTTAAAAAAATAAAAATTAAAAAGATTTATTTGAAAGGTACAGTGACAAAGAGAGGTAGAGACAGAGAGGGAGGGAGAGGTCTTCTGTCTGCTGGTTCACTTTCCACATGCTTGCAAAAACTGGTGCTGAGCCAGGCCCAAGTGAGGAGCCAAGAATTCCATTCAGGCCTCCTACATGAATGGCAGGAACACATGAACTTGGGCTCTCATCTGCCACCTCCCAGGTACATTAACAGGAAGCTGGATCAGAAGTCTGGAGCAGCCAGGACTTGACCTGGCACTCTGATAACAGATGTGGGCCCAAGTGGCTGCTTAACCACTGTGCATAATGCCCTATGTTGTTGTGTCCTCTTATTTATAGTCACTGGAAAATTAAATTCTCCTGAGGCTGGCTCAGGAACCACTGTTCCTCTGAGGACACCTGCTTTTGCAGGCTAGTGAGAGGCTGACTGTAACCTCTAGAAATAAGGAGGCCGAGCTGACAGGACAGGCTGATTGTGCAGTCAGAGATCAACTGTGAGCACACCCTCAGGGTGGAGTTCACTTGTGTCTACAGCATCCCATGGTGGGTCTGCCTGTATCCAGTCACAGGGTTGAAGGCATCAGTACCTCCATCATTTTCCTTTTCAGAGTTTTTCTGTTAGATTAATTCCGGGCCAGTTTACATTTCTGATACTATTATATTTTTCTTCATTTTTTTGACAGGCAGAGTGGACAGTGTGTGAGAGAAAGGTCTTCCTTTTGCCATTGGTTCACCCCTCAGATGGCCGCTAAGGCCGACGCATCACGCTGATCCGAAGGCAGGAGCCAGGTGCTTCTCCTGGTCTCCCATGCGGGTGCAGGGCCCAAGGACCTGGGCCATCTTCCACTGCACTCCCTGGCCACAGCAGAGAGCTGGCCTGGAAGAGGGGCAACCAGGATAAAATCCAGGGCCCCGACTGGGACTAGAACCCGGGGTGCTGGCGCCACAGGCGAAGGATTAGCCTATTGAGCTGCAGCGCCGGCCCTGATGCTATTATAAACATTATCTTTTAAAAAGTTTCAGGGCCAGTGCTGTGGTGTGGAGGGTCTTGTAGTGCCAGCATCCCATATGGGCACCGGTTCAAGTCCTGGCTGATCTACTTCCAATCCAGCTCCCTGCTAATGTGCCTGGGAAAGCAGTAGAAGGTGGCCCAAGTGCTTGGGCCCTTGTACCCACATGGGAGACCTGGAAGAAGCTCCTGGCTCTTGGCTTCAGATCAGCCCAACTCCAGCCATTGTGGCCATTTGGGGAATGAACCAGCAGATGGAAGACTCTCTCTCACTCTCTATAACTCTGACTTATAAATAAATAAATAAATAAATAAATAAATAAATAAATAAATCTTCTAAAAAATGTTTCACTTTTGTTTCTGATGAATAGAAATACAAATGACTGCTTATCTTGCAATACTGGTAAACTGTCTTGTGAATTCTATTCAATCTTTTTCCCAAGTTGACAGTCTTTATGTTTTCCAATTGTCGTAGCTTTAGTTTATTGTTTTACTTTGCCTTGTTTCATACGTGGGGCCTCAGCACTGTGCTATATGGATGCAAGGACCATGAGCTCCTTTCTCTTCTCTTGACTCAGGAGCTTTCAGTCTTCACCAGGAGTATTAGGTTGAGAAATTCCCTTCTATGTTTACAATGCCTTTTTTTTTTTTTTAATGATCTATTTATTTGTAAGGCAGAGAGAGAAAGAGAGAGAGAGAGAGAGATCGATCCTCCAGCCATTGGTTCACTACCAAATGGCTACAATGGCTGGTGCTGGGCTAGGCTGAAGCCAGGGGCCTAGAATGCTATCTGGGTCTCCCTTGTGGGTGGCAGAGGCCCAAGCAATTGGGTCATCACCTACTGCTTTCTTTTTTTTTTTTTTTAACTTTATTTTTAAATTTTTTTTTGACAGAGTGGACAGTGAGAGAGAGAGAGACAGAGAGAAAGGTCTTCCTTTTCCGTTGGTTCACCCTCCAATGGCCGCTGCGGCCGGCGCACCGCGCTGATCCGAAGCCAGGAGCCAGTTGCTTCTCCCATGGGGTGCAGGGCCCAAGGACTTGGGCCATCCTCCACTGCACTCCTGGGCCACAGTAGAGAGCTGGCCTGGAAGAGGAGCGACCGGGACAGAATCCGGCACCCCAACCAGGACTAGAACCCGGTGTGCCGGCGCCGCAGGCAGAGGATTAGCCTAGTGAGCCACGGCGCCGGCTACCTACTGCTTTCTGAAACACATCAGCAGGGAGCTAGATCGTAACTGGGGCAGCCCGAACTCAAAGTGGCACTCTGACATGCAACCTGCTGCACCACAATGCTAGTCCCTGCTTCATCTTTTCTAAGTCAATAAAGTAACACTCAAAACCTGCACATCCCATCAGAACCAGACATGGGTAATGCTCCAATCTAGTCTCTTCCTGGCCCTGCATGCCTGCCTTTCTTCCCGTGCACCCAGTTCTACCACCTGTCTAGATTCACTCCTACACTCACTTCCTGCCATGGACAACGACCTTCCTGTGTGTCGGCACCTCCCAGCCTATGGATTTCTTTTGACAGGTGAGGCCTGACAGACCACGCCCATGTGGAAGCAATCCTGTCAGCAATTCAGCCTAAGTTCAGTCCACAGCTTTGCTCGGGACCTGCTTAGTCCTAAGTGAAGGAGGGGCCAGCTCTCCTCACTCACCTGAGTAATTACTCCCTGGGCGCTGGCTCTTCTCAGCCCCCTGGCCATCCAGAACCCATGGGTCTTCCCCTCGTTCCAGCTGGGAGATCACGATGGGCTTAGATCCTGGAATTCCTGTTCATAGGGAGGGAAGTCCTTTTACAACATTTACCAAGCCACCTGGACATGAAGATGGGTTGGATCAACCTCCTGCTGGAGTTGAACCCCACGGAAGCAACTGGGCGACCTCCAAGACTAGCCTGAGGCCCCCACCCTATGGCCTCCTAAGCCCCTTCCCCCAGTCCAACATCCAACACAGAGACGAGGCCTGCTCAGGGGTCTTACCCAGTGAAACCACGTTCCCATAAGTCTCCATCATCACGTTTCGGTAGAGGCCCCTCTGAGCAGGGCCCAGCTGGTCCCACTCTTCCTGGGAGAGGAGCACAGCCACATCATCAAAGGTCACCTTGGCCTGCAATGACAGGAGCTTTTGCCAGCTAAGATGGAATCTCGACTTCTGTGATGGGAGCAGGTGCTGCGCCAGGTGGGCTGGGAGTCGAGGAGGTGACAGGGAGGGGCCGTGGAGTTCAGGGGCTGCGGTAGTGCTCAGGCTGCCACAGGGGCTCTGGGCATGGAGAGAACCACGGGAGCTTTGGTGAAGGGCCCTGCACAGACCTTGAGGATGGCTCACCTGAAGTCCTGCTGACGGTGGCAAAAGCTTGGCTGCCGCCATCATTCAGTCTTCTGGGGCCTCTGAGGACAGAAGCTGGAGGAGCCTGTGGGGCCGAGAGAGAGGAGGGAGCACGTGAGGGGCCTAGTGTTGCTTACCACAGGTGCCTCTTTCCTATGAGCTCATGGGGTCCATGGTCCTTTGCGCAAATTAGCAAAAAGGTGCTGAGGAGAGGCCCTAGGAGCTGCAGCCCTGCAGTGCCAAGATCTCTGAGCACTGGGCACTGACATGTGCTTTCCCTGGAGCTTCCAGGTTCCCAAGTCTTCACCTCTAAGACCCTTGGGGTTCTTGTGGCTGATCACACCTGTGTGGGGGTCAGTGAGAGATTGCTCACTTTGGCCCTGGCCCACAGTTCTGCCTGTGAACAAGGACAGCCACTCTCCAGGGAAACCACATGTTCTTGACCAATCACTCATACCAGGTGTCTGAGGGCTGTGGGCATCAGGCCCAACGGTTTCCCAATACCATTCCAAGGTGAGACTGGCCACCAGGGGGGGAAGTGAATGGCTCCACTCAAGGCCCATATTCTAGCAGAAACCTCAGCCTCCAGGCCCTCCGTCATGCTTGGACATCCTCAGGTGGCCCTGGTGCTTGGGGAAATGGCCACTGCTAGGTGAACAGAATCCAGAGTGATGCAGGGATTTGGTCTGAGCACCTGCAGGAGGCTTGGGGGGTAAGCAGGTGCTGGCTTCTCTCCAGGGCAAGGTAAGCTGAGGTATATGACATGTACCCAATGACCAGGAGAAGGAGGGCCCGAGAACTCTCCCAGCAATTGATTCTGTAGCAAACAGGTTCACAGGAGTGTTGAGATCAACAAGCAACAGAGAAATAGAAACCCAGCAAGCGACCAAGGGATATGGATCACTCCCGAAGAAATGCAGGACACAACGAACGCTCTTATGTCCTCATCTCAGCTGGGCACCGTGCTGACCTTCATATAAGAACACAGTGGGTGGTATCACCTGGAAGAAAGGCCTGGGGGCAGGAAGTCGAGACATCACAACTCTATCTTCTTTATAAACCTCAGATATATGTGTATATTTTCATAGCCAACAATAATCTGCCAACGGCTACCTCTGAGGAAAAGGATGGAAGACTTGACTGTCAAGAGGCCAACTCTCCATCTGTCCTGTCCTCCAAACTGCCCATTCCCCAGATGTGCGTGCAGGTTTCTGTGCAAGAGCAACACAAGTCTAACTATAATTACAAAGGAGGATTTCTTTCTTAAAAGATGTATTTACTTGAAAGGCAGAGTTATAGAGAGAAGGCGAAACACAGAGAGATCTTCCATCCGCTGGTTCACTCCCCAAATGGTCCCAACGACTGGGGCTGGGCCAGGCTGAACCCTGGAGCTTCTTCTGGGTTTCCCACGTGGGTGCAGGGGCCCAAGCACTTGGGCCATCCCCTGCTGCTTTCCCAGGCACATTAGCAGGGAGCTGGATTGGAGGGGGAACAGCGGGGACTTGAACCAGCGTTCATGTAGGATGCCAGTGCTAAAGGCTGTGGCTTTAACCTGCTGTGCCAGAGCCGGTCCCCCAAAGGGGGATTTTAAAGGAGTGAATAAGACCTAGAATTCATATGAATATGGATGCTGGAGAATAGGAAAGGATGGTGGTGGGGCCTTCCAGTTACCAGGAGCCACTGCCATCAAGCCAGCCAGCTGTTGACACAGGGGCAGAAGCAGGCAGACTCATATTGGGAATTTAAGACAACAAGTTGCACTGTCAGTTCAATAGGAATCCAATATGGGATGCAAAACAACCACTTTCAATTCATGTTAGGACTAAGCGTGACAGTGACAAAGCCTCCCTGCTCTGCTGTCGGCCTCCTCCTCCTGGCACTCACCCACTGTTCTTTCCCAACACATTCTGACCCTTGCTGTGTGTTGCTCACCACCACAGACCTGCCCCTTCTCTCACCACCCAGTCATTCTCCCAGGGACCACACCTTCGTCCAGCAGTCTCTCCTTATGCTGTCCCCCTCCCTCAGGGGACACCATCTCCACAGGATGTACACTCTCCTATCTCTGAAGCATCTCCTTTGGTCCTGAGCCAAAGCCGTGTCAGTACCTGGTCACCAGCCATCTACTATTGGCAACAGGAACACAGTCAGTTTCCTGGGCCCTCCTCAAGCCCCTCCCCTCGGACCCTTCCATTCTTGTCTGAAAGTGAATTTGACCTTTGATTCCCTGAAAATCTGGCAGAGGTGATGGCCACTCCCACTATGGCCCAACCACATCTGGACTGGAACACAATGATGAATACCAACAGGAACCACACTCAGGGCCTGATAGGCAGGTTTTGTGGCTGGTTCAATGGACAGCTGGTCCAGGCCAACTTCCACTTTTGCCTGTGCACCTGAGCTGCAGGATGTCTGCATGGTCATCCGAGCGGAACGTGCAGCTGATGCCGCTGAGCTGGTGTTCTCCCTTCCTCTAACTCAACGCCTCCACTTGAATGTCTTGCAGCATCTCGGACCCTTATTTCCCACACTGAGCCTCTCCTCAGCTCCCCATTATGTCTCTAGCTTGTTCTGCGAACATGCGCATAAGCCCCCTTTCCTTCTCCCTCTCTCACATCCCACTCCTATTCTACTTTCTGAACACGCTGCCCACCCCACTTTCCTTGCCCAGGACCATCCCCTTGCGATTGCTTTCATGGAGCCCAGTATGATCCTACATCTGCCCAGCCCTCACTCAGTCCTACCATGGGAACAGTGATTGTCCACTGGCCTGAGGTCCCCACCAGGTCCTATGAGGTCACAATCTTCTTCAGACCCCTGAAGCCCCTCCATTCTCTCCAGAGGCCTCAGCCCCACCCAGCTCTCCCATCACTGCTCCCTGCTGTATCAGTAGGCCCAGCAGAGGAGCCAGTGGTTGAACATTTATTGTTAATTCATGGAGTTAGAAAACCCATGAGATTGTAGCTTACACCCTTCAGAAAAGCACCAAGACCTGAACGCTTACTGGCAAGGCAAGGCAGTCGACTCTTCCACTGTCTTAGGAAGGTCATCTGGCTGCATTTAGGCCAATCAGGTAGGCCCTTCAATAGAGGGTGCCCTACACAGATTTGAGGATGCTGACACAGCAAGTGCCACCACAGTTCTTTCACACACAGGCCATGCACATGCTGAAGAGAGATAGACGCTGTGGCGGGCTACTGGACGAGTGTGTCCAAGTGCAGGCTGGAGCCAGCATGTAGATGATGATCCTGTTTGGTAAACCATGACTCCAAGCCCCAGAAGACTTTCACAGGGACCTGGGGCTGACCACCCTGCCTTACCTGTAAATCCGGGAGATGGCATACCCTTTTCAGGGCCCCACTAGGACACCATGGTTAGTGACAGTGCTCAGAGCTGGACACTGTTGGCCAAGGTGTTGTCAGGTCTGATGCAGTCAGATTCACATGCAGGAAGACTCTGAAAGACTACACCAGGTGTTGGCTTATGTGTGGCAAGGAGAGGGAGAAGGGGAGACTGCCATGTGGGATAAGTCTTAGAAAAGCACAAAAATGAAAGCTTCATCAGGGACAGCTTTCCCATACTGCCAAGTCAAAAAGGTGTATCAAAACTAAGTATATATTATGCTAAAAGATGGATAAAATGAATTTAAAAAGTGACACTAAATAGTTAAGTTTTTCTTGGGAGTTTATATATATATATATATTTATTTATTTGAGAGGCAGAGTTACAGAGAGGGAGAGGTTTTCCATCTGCTGGTTCACTCTCCAAATGGCTGCAATGGCTGGAGCTGAGCCAATCAGAAGCCAGGAACCAGGAGCTTCTTCCAGGTCTCCCACATGGGTGCAGGGGCCTAAGGGGTTGGGCCATCTTCTATTGGTTTCTCAGGCCATGAGGAGGGAACTAGTTCAGAAGTGGAGCAGCTAGGGCTTGAACCAGTGCCTAAATGGGATTCCAGCCCTGCAGGCAGACTTAGCTACAATGCCACAGCACCAGCCCCAAGTTTTTCTTTTTTTTCATTTTGGCAGATAAACGTCTGGGACTTCTGAAATACGCAATCCAGACAAACACAGTGGTCCTTAAGCTGAACCTCACATCAAAAAGGCAAGGAAACACAGAGCTATCTGGGGGAATAGAAACTGGTTTTTAATTATCCCTTCATGCCCCAGAATCACGAGGCTCAACCTCGGGCTTTACCCTGTAAGAACACAGGAGCTCAGGAGAAAAAAAATGGTATGGTCAGTTTTTAAAATATTATAATCCTGAGCTGGCGCTGTGGCTCACTAGGCTAATCCTCCGCCTTGCGGCGCCGGCACACCGGGTTCTAGTCCCGGTCGGGGTGCCGGATTCTGTCCCGGTTGCCCCTCTTCCAGGCCAGCTCTCTGCTGTGGCCAGGGAGTGCAGTGGAGCATGGCCCAGGTCCTTGGGCCCTGCACCCCATGGGAGACCAGGGTAAGTACCTGGCTCCTGCCATCGGATCAGCGTGGTGCGCCGGCCGCAGCGGCCACTGGAGGGTGAACCAACGACAAAGGAAGACCTTTTCTCTGTCTCTCTCTCTCACTGTCCACTCTGCCTGTCAAAAATAATAATAATAATAATCCTAGGGGTTGGTGCTGTGGCATAAGGGGTAAAGCTGCCACCTGCAGTGCCGGCATCCCATATGGGCGCTGGTTTGAGTCCTGGCTGCTCCACTTCCAATCTGGCTGTCTGCTTATGGCCTGGGAAGGCAGTAGAAGATGGCCCAAGTCTTTGGGCCTCTGCACCTACATGGGAGACCTGCAAGAAGCTCCTGGCTCCTGGCTTCAGATGACACCAACTCCAGCCACTGTGGCCATTTGAAGAGTGAACCAGCAGATGGAAGACTCTCTCTCTCTGCCTCTCTGTAACTCTGCCTTTCAAATAAATAAATAAATAAGTCTTTAAAAAATTATAATCCTGACTCATAACAAGTCCTATAAGCATACTGGGACAGGCAGGGAATAACAGCCAGAGTGTGGGAAACACGGGATGAGGAGCCTCCTCGAGGGGTTTGCCATCACCTGCACTTGGGTAAACACAACATGCATCCATGTAGCGTCATGGCTGCATATGACCCCACCCACTGTTCAAAAAGGTGGCAGTAGCATAACCGGTTCATTCTTCAGATTCAGGAATTTTGCTTTTGAGTCTCCTGAGGAAATAATCCAAAACAAAGCCAAACCAGGTCAAGGTTCTCAGCAGCAGTGATCACTTAAGGCAAACTAGAAAGACGCCACATTCAGCGACCGTCCAGAGACAGGGACTGAAACAGGACCCAACAACGTGAACAGCGTGGACTCCGATGTTTCCTTTGTGTTTTGTAAGCTGAACTTTGGAAACCTGTCACCCCCTGGAATTCCTGACAGCCCTGCTGAAATGCAACAGATAGCCTGCTCTCCCAGCCCACATGCTGGGACAGGACGTCCTCCCTTCCTCTTCACCATCCTCACTCTCTTGGCTTCTTGCTAGCAAGCCCCACTCCCTCTGCACCTCCAGCCGGGCTGGACCCCGCACTCCAGGCTGGCAGTACTTTCAGAAGAGGAAGCTCTGGAGCCAGCTGTGAGCACCAGGCAGAACACTGCACAATGTGACACCTGCAATCTCCCCACAGTAATGATCAGAACTATGTATCCAAACTGACAGCTTTCCCATACACCAGCCAACACTGGCCAGGAAAAATAAAGGGGAAGAAGAGTCTATTTACAAATAACAACAAGAAACAAGCTAAAATTTTAGAAATGCACAAATACCCACGAAGAGAACTATAAAACCTTTTGAATAACAAGACACCCCCAAAAAACATACATGCCAGGTCTCGAAAATAAAGACCAGACACCACAGACCAGAGATGTTAATCTGTCCACTGTATAAACAAGGTTAAAACATTTCAGTTTACCAGGCGTAAGGTTTATGGACACCAAGTACTCTTACACTCATTTGAGAGAAGAGTCAAAATACTGGGGCATCTCAGAGAAAAGGAGACAGGAGATGGCTAAGGGAGGGGCTTAGTCAGCCAGGAAGATAAGGTTGCTGTATGGGCCTGGGTGAGAGTGGGCAGGCAGCTCAGTAGCAGTACAGAGCAGGGTCAAGTTTGGCTGGAAGATTCAAATCGCAAGATGATTCATTAAGTCCTGCTAGGATGGGTTAAACATTTTTGGGGAAGAGAAAGTTAACGTTACATGAAGCTCAACAAACTACCACAAATTAGACCAAAGGCATTGATATAAAAATTAAAAGGGCAGGAAAAAAATTACATCATTTCATATGATGTACAGAAAGGCTAATGGATCTATATGAATGAGTTAAAAACTTCAAATTTTACAAAGACCTTGAATAACTATAGGCAAATTTTCTTTATTTTATGTGGGGTGGTCCTGTCTAAGCAAAATATTCAAAGCAGAAAGTCTGGGGTCAAAGACCCCCAGACCTACAAGTCATAAAGCAAAATCTTAGCTGGCACCGCGGCTCACTTGGCTAATCCTCTGCCTGTGGCGCCAGTACCCCAGGTTCTAGTCCCCGTTGGGGTGCCGAATTCTGTCCCGGTTGCTCCTCTTCCAGCCCAGCTCTCTGCTGTGACCCGGGAAGGCAGTGGAGGATGGCCCAAGTGCTTGGGCCCTGCACCCGCATGGGAGACCAGGAGGAAGCATGTGGCTCCTGGCTTCGGATCAGCGCAGTGTGCTGGCCTTGGCGGGCATTTGGGGGGTGAACCAACGGAAAGGAAGACCTTTCTCTCTCTCTCTTTCACTGTCTAACTCTGTCTGTCAAAAAAAAAAAAAAATCTTATTGTGCACATCAAAGCCACGTTAAACTCCAGAAATGGGCCTAAAGACACTACAGAATTTAATATATAACTAAGGCAGCTTTTCAAATCAGTGGAAAGATATATTATTCAACAAATGGTGCTAGAAATGGCTATGGTTTAGGGGGAAAGCAGCTGGATTTGAAATTCCCCCCACACCAAAATAAATTCCAGATGGACGCAATATTTTATAAATACTAGAGAAAAAGAAGACTTTATTTAAAAACCATCTTGGGTAGAAACAGCCCTTCAAAACACAGCACAAAGCCCAAAGTCCTTAGGGAAAATATCTGACCATTAAAAATTTAAAATTTACCCCCCCCGAAATCCAAACCAGAACACCACAATCGGAGCCAAATGACGAATTGAGAAGCATGTTCTCAACACCGGCCCATCAAGAATGGAACACAAACGGATAATACACAAATGCGGACCCCAACCTCCCCAAGAAGACGTGCGCCCCGACCGCGCGCCCCGCCCCGCCGCCCGGGTGCACCCCGCGGAGCCGGGGAGGAGCCCACGGCCAGGACCGGAAAGTGCCCAGCCGGCAGGGGGCGCTGCGCGCCCGCGCTGACAACAGAGAAAAGGGTGTGTGCGGGCGCCGCGCCGCAGCCTCGCAATCCTGACAGGGCGCCCGCGGCTCGCGGCACCCTGAGAGACCACGGACACACGGGGCGGCGTTCGCTGCGACACGCGTTGGTCTCCGCCGGGGCGCCCGCCGGCCCAGCCTCGCCTGCCGCTCGAGCGCTGTGAACGCCAAGGAAACCTCCGATTCTGTATTTGCGGGACCCACCCCGCCTGCCCGGCCTGTCCGCGGCGCCAGGGGCGGCCCGGGGGACCCTGCCAGCGCCCTCGGGCTTGGGCCAGGGTTGGGCGCCCGGTCGCTTCGCCGGGGTTGCGAGAGGGTCGCCCAGGCGCAGGCCGCGGCCAGGGAGAGGGGTGGGGACCCGGCGCGGCCTCGGCCGGGCGCAGGGCAGCGCGTGCCTGCGGGGAGGCGTCCGATCCACCGGGAGGACGCGCCGACGCGCGTGTCCGAGAAGGAGAGGGTGCCGTCCGGCACGCGCCCCCACTCACCGTCCACGCCGCAGCCTCACGCGCGAAGGGACGGGCGCCTGCAGCGCCCTCAGACAAAGGGGCCGCTCCGCCCCGCGTGTGCAGCCGCCAATCGCCGCGAGACACGCCCCCTCAGGCCCCGCCCCACCGCCGCGACCACCAATCCTGGAGCGCGACGCCTGCCGGTCCCGTCCTCTGCCCCGCCTCGCCCTCCGGGCGCCTTTCTGGGTGATGGACACCTGGGCCGCGCTCCAGAGCCACCGAGCGCCGAGGCCTCCCTGTGCTAGAGAGGCCACGCTGCGCTCCGCGCGGGCCTTCCGGGGACCCGGCCGCACTTCCGGGTGCCTCCGCAGGCGCCGCCCTTCGAGCCTCTGGCGCTGGCGAGCTGGGCTGCCGGGCCTCTGCGGTCGCCGAGCGGATGGAGCCCGCCCTTGGCCCCCTGCCGCCGCCCCTCAGCCCGCTCCCGGCGCAGAGCCCTTAACTCTCGCGGTCCCCACCGCCAGGAGCGAGCTTCCTGCGTCTCTCCCGCTGCCTGCCGCCGCTTTGGCTGACGTGTCGCCCTCGGCTCTCTCCCCCGTCATCGTTTCGTCTGCGGCCTGTCAGGGTGAGCGTAGTGACGTCAGAGGCCCCGGCTCTGCTCACGGCTGTGCCCTGGTGAGTCCGAGCCGCGGGCAGTGCCTCCGACGCCGGTTCTGTGCGGGTCAGGCGCGCTCGGCCGGTGTCTGGCTGCCTCCCTCGGCTTAAAGTCTCCGCAGCTCCAGCTGTTAACCTGGCTGCGCACCAGACTCACGAGGTCCTTCATCTCGCTGCAGAAGGCATCCTGACGTCCGTCTTCCCGTGAGGGACCCCAGGCCCAGAAAGCTGGACAGGAGCTGACCATGCGCCTCTCAGCACCAGCTTGGGGAGCCCGGCGCCTCGCTTTGCCGTTTGCAGTGAGCACCCACTGTCCTGCCTCCCCGACGTCAGGGACCGGCGTTGGGCCCTGGTCTGGTCCCGGTGGGCGGTCGTCAGTCTGTAGGAGCTGTTCGGTGTGTTTAAACCCGCGCGCCTGGGGAGGTGTGGGCCAGGGAAGGGCGCAGGCACACTAAGCAAGAAGGGACTGAGCGCAGGGCTGGGCTGGCTCGCAGTAGGTGTGAGGGAGGGGCCCTGCCTGCTGAGATGCGCCCCTCACCCCAGGACAGACCACGGTCTGCGGCTCAGAGGCTTTCAGGAAGACCTTCTCACCTGGACCGGGCTAGGGGCAACCGGGAAATTGTGCGGGTGTGGGCGAGCCTGTCTGATGCGGAGACCCGGGTCACGGGGCGGGAAGGATGTGGCAGGTAGGCGCCAAGCCCTGGAGCGTCCAGGAGCCTTAGCTCAACAGCAGGGTGGGGCAGTGACCTCGGCTCCCCTCCACCAGGGGGCGGTGGGGCTCACACCAGGGTCGTCGTAGCCACGCCCCCTTCCTGGACTGCCCTGGGTGGTTTGGCCGGTTGATGGGACTCTGCTCCAGAAACCTTGGTCCTAACTCAGATCAGTGCATCCTGTTTTCCTTCTCCTCCTCCTCAACTTTACATTTTGCCAGTGTTTCTATATTCATAAAGGTCGAAAGAATAATGCAATGCTTACCTGTATGCCTTTTGCTCAGATTCAGCAGCTAACATCCTAGCACATCTTGTTTGTACAAAACTCTGCCACCTCTTCTCTTTTCATTTCAACCAACACAGTGTTTATTTGTCGAGTGCCTCTGTGTGCTAAGCACTGGGGTACGTCAGTGAACAAAAACAACACTGCTAACACATCTGTGTCCTCCCATACCTTGAGTGTGAACGGGGACAGCAAGCAATACACAGAATAAATGCGGGAATTCCAGAGGGCGTCCAGAGTTGGTGAGGGCACATTGGCTCACTTGGGTGGCATGTGGCAGCCACAGTCTGCACCTGCCCCATCGCCCTTTGGCTCTAGCTTTTTCCCTAAGGGTTTTCAGCCCCAGCAGTTCCACATTTTCTCCACTTTACACCCCTTTTCTTTCCCAAATACCTTCCCTGTTCCAGCATCAAGGTAAAAACAGCAGCCTTACAGGAATTATTAACTATATCCTGCAATTTGTGTGGTCCAGTGTGATTTCTGTCTTTTCTCAGCTTCTCTGATTGGATCCTAATGCAGTGTGCTTGTAAACCACACACACATTCCTACATTGTAAAGTGAATGGAGAATTAAAAATTTGGTTCCTTTTCCTATTACACCTACATTTACTTCCTTTGTTGTTCACACTTTTGATTACATAATGAATTAAGGCCTGTCATCAACTCTGCTTAATACAGTTAAATATAATTATGATTATGATTTCAGATGCCCAAATTGGCATAACAAGTCAGAGGGAACCCCTGAGCTTTGTTACTTTGTACTCAAATCTACTCTTTTTTTCTTTTTAACGATGAACTTTTTTAAAAAAATATTTATTTATTTATTTGAGGTAGAGTTACAGAGAGGGAGAGACAGAGAGAAAGGTCTTCCATCTGCTGATTCACTCCCTAGATGGCCACAATGGCTGGAGCTGAGCCAATCCAAAGGCAGGAGCCAGGAGCTTCTTCCGGGTCTCCCATGCTGATGCAGGGGCCCAAAGACTTGGTCCATCTTCTACTGCTTTCCCAGGCCATGGGCAGAGAGCTGGATTGGAAGAGGAGCAGCCAGGGCATGAACCAGCGCCCTTATGGGATGCTGGCACCACAGGTGGATGCTTAGCTCACTGTACCACAGCACTGGCCCCTAACTGAACTTTTATATATTTTATTATTATTATTATTATTAAAGATTTATTTGAGAGGCAGAGAGAGATGTCTTCTATCACTGGTTTGCTCCCCAGATTGCTGCAATGGCCAGAGCTGAGCCATTCCAAAGCCAGGAGCCAGGAGCTTCTTCCAGGTCTCCCACCTAGGTGCAGGGGCTCAAGCACTCGAGCCATCTTCTACTGCTTTCCCAGGCCACAGCAGAGAGCAGGATCGGAAGAGGAGCAGCTGAGACATGAACTGGTGCCCTTATGGGATTCTGGTGCCACAGCCCCGGCCCCTACTTATTATTTTTGAAAGGCAGACAAAGGTGGAAGAAGAGCACTTCAGTCTGCTGATTGATCTCCAGATCCCCAAAGTAGCCAGGGCTGGGCCAGGCCAAAGCCAGGAGCCTGGAACTCAGTACAGGTCTCTCACATGGATGGCAGGGATCTAAGGACTTGCACCATCACTCACTGTATCCAGGGAATGCATCAGCAGAAGGTGAAATTGGAAGTGGAGATGGGACTTTGATACGTGATGTGGGAGTACGTAGTGGTGGCTTACATGATAGGCCAAGGGGTTGTCACTGTGGCGTAGCAGGTTAGATCACCAGGCGGCATCCCATATGGGCACTGGTTTGAGTCCCAGCTGCTCCACTTCTGATCCAGCTCCCTGCTGATGCTTCTAGGAAAGCAGCAGAAGATGGCCCAAGTCGTTGGGCCCTTGCACCCATGTGGGTGATCCAGAAGAAGCTCCTGGTTTGGCTTGGCCTAGCTGCAGCCATTGTGGTCATTTGTGGGAGTGAACCAGTGGATAGAAGACCTCTCTGTATTGTTAAAAAAAAAAAATGCTAGGCCAAATTCCTGCCCCCTACTCTGCTTTTTGACCACAGGATGTTCAAGGGATTCCTACTTTTCTGGACTGCAGATATGAATTCAGCCCCCTCAGGAGCTCTGATTGTTATTTGTGGAAAAGATCATCAGAGGCCAAAGTCTAGCTCTAAGAGTGCACCTAAGGTTTCTGGTGTATCGTTAAAGTACCATGCTGGAGGCCGGCGCCGCGGCTCAATAGGCTAATCCTCCACCTAGCGGCGCTGGCACACCGGGTTCTAGTCCCCGTCGGGGCGCCGGTTTCTTTCCCGGTTGCCCCTCTTCTAGGCCAGCTCTCTGCTGTGGCCCAGGAAGGCAGTGGAGGATGGCCCAAGTGCTTGGGCCCTGCACCCCATGGGAGACCAGGAGAAGTACCTGGCTCCTGCCTTCGGATCAGTGCGGTGCGCCGGCCGCAGCGCGCCAGCCGTGGCGGCCATTGGAGGGTGAACCAACGGCAAAAGGAAGACCTTTCTCTCTGTCTCTCTCTCTCACTGTCCACTCTGCCTGTCAAAAAAAAAAAAAAAAAAAAAAGTACCATGCTGGAAACTGTCATTTAAAGGTGTTCACACAGCCTGTGTTGGGGTACAGCAGGTAAAGCCATCATCTACAACACCAGTATCCCAGATTGGCACAGTTTGAGTCCCTACTGCTCTGCTTCCAATCCAGCTCCCTGCTAATGTGCCTGGGAAGGCAGCAGAGAATAGCCCAAGTACTTGGGTCCCTGTCACCTATGTGGGAGAACCCCAATGGTGTTCCTGGCTCCCGGCTTTGGCCTGGCCAAGCCCCAGTCCTTGTGGCCATTTGGAGACTGAACCAGCGGGTGGAAGATTCTCTCTTTCTTTCTCTTTCAAATGAATAAATCTTAAAAAAAAAAAAAAATTCACATTGATTTTTTTAAACCTTTTTTTTTTTTTTTTTTTTTTTGACAGACGAAGAGAGACAGAGAGAAAGGTCTTCCTTTTTCCATTGGTTCATCCCCCAAGTGACCACTATGGCTGGTGCATTGTGGCTGGTGCACTGCGCTGATCCGAAGCCAGGAGCCAGGTGCTTCCTCCTGGTCTCCCATGCAGGTGCAGGGCCCAAGGACCCGGGTCATCCTCCACTGCACTCCCGGGCCACAGCAGAGAGCTGGACTGAAAGAGGAGCAACCAGAACAGAATCCAGCGCCCCAAATGGAACTAGAACCCGGGGTGCTGGCGCCACAGGCGGAGGATGAGCCTAGTGAGCCATGGCGCTGGCCAAACCAGTTTAACATGTTACAGTTCCAGGATTGGCATTGACCATATGCAGTAGAAACTTGGCCACAATGACTTAACCTAACAGGCATTTTATTTGTTTTCCAGGAATAAGAAGTCCAGAAGTTGGCTGTCCAAGGCCCCACAATGCTACTAGGCCCCTAGGTTGGCCCTTTATTTATTTATTTTTTCAAAGATTTTATTTATTTATTCAAAAGAGAGTTACACAGAGAGAAGAGAAGCAGAGAGAGAGAGAGGTCTTCCATCCACTGGTTCACTCCCCAGCTGGCTGCAATGGCTGGAGCTGCGCCAATCCGGAGCCAGGAGCCTCTTCTGGGCCTCCCACGTGGGTGCAGGGGCCCAAGACTTTGGGCCATCCAGGCCATAGCAGAGAGCTGGATTGGAAGAGGAGCAGCCGGGACTAGAACTGGCGCCCAAATGGGATGCCAGTGCTTCAGGCCAGGGCGTTAACCCGCTGCACCATAGCACCGGCCCCAGGCTGCCTCTGTTTACCACTGGCCATTTTTGTTTGTTTGTTTGAAAAGATTTAGTTATTTTTTATTTGAAAGGCAGAGTTACAGGGAGAGGAAGAGAGACAAAGATATCTTCTGGGGAGAGAGAGAGTGAGAGATCGTGAGCTCGCTCTCCCTCCCCTCCATCAGTTCGAAATGCTTGCAATAGTTTTCAAATATCTGTTAATCCAGATCTCCCAGTATGAGTAGCAGGAATCCAATTACTTGAGCCATCACTTGCTGCCTCCTAGTGACTGACAAAAAGAAGTTGGAGTCAGGACCTGGAGGTGGATAACAAATCCAGGTACTCTGATGTAAGATGTGGGATTTTTTTTTTTTTTTTAAGATTTATCTACTTATGGGGCTGGCGCTGTGGCACAGTGGGTTAACGCCTTGGCTTGAAGTGCTGGCATCCCATATGGGCGCCGGTTTGAGAACTGGCTGCTCCACTTCCAATCCAGCTCCCTGCTATGGCCTGGGAAAGCAGTAAAAGATGGCCCAAGTGCTTGGGCCCCTGTACCTGCATGGGAGACCTGGAAGGAGCTCCTGGCTCCTGAATGGCGCAGCTCTGGCCATTGTGGCCAATTGTGGAGTGAACCAGCAGATGGAAGACTTCTCTCTCTCTCTCTACCTCTCCTCTCTCTGTGTAACTCTTTCAAATAAATAAATAAATCTTTTTTTTTTTTTTTTTTTTTTACAGAGTGGACAGTGAGAGAGAGAGACAGACAGAGAGAAAGGTCTTCCTTTTTGCCATTGGTTCACCCTCCAATGGCCGCCGCATGGCGCTGATCTGAAGCCAGGAGCCAGGTGCTTCTCCTGGTCTCCCATGGGGTGCAGGGCCCAAGCACTTGGGCCATCCTCCACTGCATTCCCGGGCCATAGCAGAGGGCTGGCCTGGAAGAGGGGCAACTGGGACAGAATCCAGCACCCCAACCAGGACTAGAACCCGGTGTGCCAGCGCCGCAAGGTGGAGGATTAGCCTATTGAGTCACGGCACCGGCCAAATAAATAAATCTTAAAAAAAAAAAAAAAAGATTTATCTATTTATTTGAAAAAGAGAGATAGATATATTGGGCCAGGCTAAAACCAGGAACCCAGAACTCCATCTGGCTCTCCCATGTGGGTGGAAGGGGCCATCTTACACTGCTTTCCCAAGTGCATTAGCAGGGAGCTGGATTGTAAGTGGAGCAGCTGAAACTGAAACTGGAGCTCATATGGGATCCTGGTGTTTTGCAGGCTGTGGCTTAGCCCACTAAGCCACAACATTGGCCCTGAGATGTGGGAATCCCAATTGGTGTCAGCCAGTAGGCTAAATGTTCAACCCGGTAAACCTTTTAAAAATGCTATGATCTGAACATCAGTGAGTATAGCATTATGTATCTGCATTCGATTGTTTTCACTTAATATCCTGGAGCTTTCAGCAGTGTGTGGAGATATCTGTCCATTCTGAGACTGTGCCTTGGTGTTTTCAAATAGCACACTGTTTTTAAAATATTTGAGAGGAAAAGACAAACACACAGAAGCAGACAGACAGTAAGCTCCTACCTGCTGGATCATTCTCCAAATGCCCACAGTGCTGATGCTGGGCTGGATTAAAAACCAGGAGTTGAGAATGCAATATGGATCTCCCATGCAAATGGCAGGAACCCAAGTACTTGAACCATTCTCCCTGCCTTGCAGAGTGTGCATTGACAGGAAGCTGGAGTCTGGCGCTGGGAACTGAACCCAGGTACTCTGAAGTAGGACACAGCAGCTTCACAGCTGGGCTAAATGCCTGCTGCCCAACTACCCCATTATTATTGGGTGTCTGGGTTGTTTCCAGTCTTTCACTATTAAAATTAGTTTTGTAATAAGTTGTTGTATCCTACCTTTTTCATATTTTTGCCACTTTAATTCTAGGAAAGATTCCTACAAATTGCGTGACCAATGGACAGTTGTAAATGCATTATTGGTAAATATTGCCACTTCCCTTCCACAGGGTTGTGCATCTTGTATTCCTCCTGGTGTTGATTTTCCACAGCCTTACAAGTTAAGTGTGTCGCACAATATTTGAATTTTTTTTAATAATCTGGGAAGAAATACTTCAGTGTGGTTTAATCATTTTTCTTGTGAGTTAAGCAAATTTTCCTAAGGACTGCTGTAGTTTGGGTATGGTTCTTACCACCCTAAATCATACTGGGGCCTAGTTTTGATAGTTGGTGGGATCTTGAAGAGGTGCTTAGGTCGTGGTGGTGCCACCCCATGAAGGGGTGAGGTTTTTTCCTGTGAGAGTGGTTGTTTGGTATTCGGTGAGCCTACTCCCTCCCTACCCCCATCAGTCTGTTCTCCCTCCACTTTCTGTCCCAAGACCCTCACCAGGAGCGCAGCAGGTGCTGTGCAGGAGCTCTTGGACCTCCAGAACGGAGCCAAAATTAACCTCTTTCCTTGTGTATTTGTTACAGCAGCAGAAAACAAGGACTAAGACTAGGATTATCTACAGTTATTTTATTTGAACTGCGTTAATCTCTTGCCCATTTCCCCTCTTGTTTTATTTGTTTTTGACAAGACTTATTTAGGGGCTAGTGTTTCGGATCAGCTCAGCGCTGGCCATTGTGGTCATTTAGGGAGTGAACCAGTGGATGGAAGACTTCTCTCTGTAACTCTTTCAGTTATAGAGAGAGAAGAGAGAGAGATCATCCATCCTCTAGTTCACTCCCCAGATGGCTGCAACAGCCAGCACTTGGCCAGGCTGAGGTCAGGAGCCAGGAGCCAGGAGCTTCATCAGGGTCTCGCATGTGGGTGCAGGGGCCCAAACACTTGGGCCATCTTCCACTGCTTTTCCCAGGCCATTGGAAGTAGAGCAGCTGGGATTCAAACCAGGGCCCGTATGGGATGCTGCACCGCAGGCCATAGTTCAGTAAACAGCAAGTCTCAGCTCTGGAAGTGGTAACCTGAGGGAATGTGTGAAGTCTGGAATTACATGTGGAAACGTTTTATCCAATTTTTTCAAATTGGTATTTTCTAGAAAAATTTTTTAAATTAAGCAACATAGAGGAAGCCACACTTGCAATCAGGGCCATCACCCCCAATGGCTTCTTATTTTTTGTTTTATTTATTTATTTTTAAAGATTTATTTATTTATTTGAAAGAGTTACACAGAGAGAGTTGGACAGGCAGAGAGAGAGAGAGAGAGAGAAATAGAGAGAGGTCTTCCATCCACTGGTTCACTTCCCAGTTGGCCACAGCAGCTGGATCTGCACTGATCTGAAGCCAGGAGCCAGGAGCTTCCAGGTCTCCCACGTGGGAGCAGGGCCCCCAGCACTTGGGCCATCTTCCACTGCTTTCCCAGGCCACAGCAGGGAGCTGGATCAGAAGTGGAGCAGCCAGGACTGGAACCAGCGCCCATATGGGATGCCAGCACTGCAGGTGGTGGCTTTACCCGCTATGTCACAGCGCTGGCCCCCCAATGGCTTCTGTATGGTATATGGCACTGCAACCTTAGTGTCTCCCTCACTGGGCCCCAGCACATGTGTGGGGTGAGCTGGGATACTGGTTGCCACTGTAGCAGCCAGAATGCACCCTTGGGTCACATATGGTATTTGGAACTGTCAACGAGAGGGGGATAAATAAACAGGAATCAAAGTGTCTATGTGATATGGAGGTACTTCAAGAGATTTGTGGACAATGGAATTAGAAGATAGGTTTAGGGGTCAGTGTTGTGGTGAAGCTGCCACCTGTGACACTGGCATTCCACGTGGGTACCTCTGCTTCTGATCCAGCTCCCTGTTAATGTGCCTGGGAAAGCAGTGGAGGATGGCCCAAGTGCTTAGGCCCCTGTCACCCATGTGGGAGACCCGGAGAAAGCTCCTGGCTTCAGGCTTTGGACTGGCCCAGCCCTGGCCATTGTGGCCATTTCGGGAGTGAACCAGTGGATGGAAGCATTCTCTCTCTCTCTCTCTTTTAAGATTTATTTATTTATTTGAAAGAGTTACAACGAGAAGGAGAGGCAGAGAGAGACAGCAAGGTCTTCCATCTGCTGGTTCACTCCCCAACTGGCTGCATCGGCTGGAGCTGTGCTGATCCAATGCTAGGAACCAGGAGCTTCTTTCAGGTCTCCCACATGGGCACAGGGGCCCAAGGTCTTGGGCCATCTTCTGCTGTTTTCCCAGGCCATAGCAGAGAGCTGGATCTGAAGTAGAGCAGCTGGGACTCGAAGTGGTGCCCACATTGGATACCGGCACTGCAGGCAGCGGCTCTACCCGCTACGCCACAGCGCCGGCTCGCTCTCTTTCTCTTTTCCTAACTCAGATTTTTTAAAAAAGAAGATAGGTTTATTTTCATGAAAAGTTTTGAAAGTCATACATTTGAGAGGTCTTTGAAAAGTTCATGAAAAAATGATGCATGCAGTGAATATTACCAAGCATTAAGTAAATAGAGAAAGTAAAACTCCTGTATTAATATTAGAAGAATTATCTGTGGATCTAAACGGGAATAAAAATTGGTACAAAACAGGATCGTCTACATAACTTGAGTATCTCTTAAAAAATACTTAATAAGAAGGGGGAATAATTTTATAGTGGAGAGGTATAGCAGTAACCATTTCAGCTGAGCAACAGATCAACAACAAAAGTGACAGTTATGGACCTCCTGTTACAACACACCGAGAACACATCTTTTCCACAATTCCTGCCAAAACCACCAAGAAACACGAGAAATTCAAGGTGAAGGACTTTCTACAAAGAAATTGACATGCGCTCTTCAAAAATTCAAATATCATGAAAGGTTAAGACAGGAACTAGTGTGGAGGGAAGGTTGTGACAACTATATATGTATGACCTCAGGCTGGATCCTGGAAGAAGAAGAGAATTTCTAATTGATATAAACAATTGGCAAAGCATTAAGGCTTATAAGTTATAGTATGTCAACACCTTTTAAAAAATCTTTAAAGATTTATTTATGTATTTGAAAGAATTATGGAGAGAGGGAGAGACAGAAAGAGCTCTTCTGTCTGCTGGTTCATCCTCAAATGGTGGCAAAGGCTGGAGGTGGGCTGATCTGAAGCCAGGACCCAGAAGTTTCACCTGGTCTCCCAGGTGGGTGGCTGGGGTCCAAGCACTTGGGCCCCAACTGCTGCTTTCACAGGCACATTAGCAGGAAGCTGGGTGAAGTAGAGCAGCTGGCACTCAAGCCAGTGTCCACATGGGATGCCAGCATTTCAGGTGGAGACTTTTAGTTGCTATACCACAGCGTGGGCCCCTCCCTCTTTTTTAAAAATGCGTGATTAATTTGAAAGGCAGAGGATCTTCCATGCATTGGCTCACTCGCCAATGGCTCCAACAGCCAGGGTTGGGCCAAGCCAAAGCCAGGAGCCTGGGACTCCACCTCTGTTTCCCACGTGGATGCAGGGGCTGAAGGACTTGGGCCAGTCTTCTGTTGCAGCTTTCCTAGGTGCATTAGCAGGGAGCTGGATTAGAAGTGGTGTAGCTGGGATTTGAACTGGCCTGGATACGGGTTGTTAGAATCCCAAGTGGCAGCTTAACCCAGTGCACCACAATGCCTGCCTCAGCATTCACTTTATTTGATGACAGTACTGTGGTAGTGTTCTTAGGAAGCACATACTGAAGTTATCTGGGGTGAAGATGGATCCTGTCTGTAGCTTACTTTGTTGGGGAAAATGTCGGTGTCTACCTGCAGACAGGGAGGCAAGAGAAGACAATTACAGGTGTGGCAAAGTGTTAATTGGGGAATCTGAGTGAAAGGATATGGGTATTTTCCTTCATGAAACTATTTCAGGCTTTCCAGATTACAAAATGTAGGCCATAGTGGGTGTCTGTCATTTGTGATAGCCCGAAATGTCATGACACCTCCCCATTTTAGCAGCTCTCTATAGCCTTTCCACCATGGAAGCCACACTTGCTGCTAGCAGGGAAACAGGACTGGGTTCTAGGGCTCAGATCTATCTGAAGACTTGCATTGACCACAGGGCATCTGCTTGCAAGCCCAGGTCACAGCAAAGCAGTGGGGTTTTGTGAGATGGTTCTAAAATCTGTCATGGAAGCTTGGCCTGAGGTCTACTTCTCCTGCTCTCCTAGTGATTCTGTTGAGTGCAAACTCCAGTTCTTTTACTCTTCACAAAACTCAGCTGCAATAAAAACTCACTGGTTCTGCATCTCTCGCAAGGACTTCATGGGAAAGGAGGACTAGGGTCCTCTGTGACTACAGAACAGCCCATACAATCACCTTAGCAAAACACAAAACACACTTTGCACAAGCTGAGCCCTGGGGAAAATCTACACACACTTCGACTGCACAAGCTGTGCCCTGGGGAAATCTAGGCCATGAGCCACCTAAGATCACAGAGCTGCAGGTTAAGGCAGGGTCAGCAAGCTTCTCCTGCAGAGGCCAGAAAGCAAACACTCCAGTTTTAGGGGCCATGTGGTTTCTATTGCAACTGCTGAAGTCTATCCTGCAAAAGCCACTAGGTAGCTAAATAAATGGGCATGGCTGTGTGCCAAGAAAACTGTATTTACTAAAAGTCGTGTTGAGTCAGGATTGTTCCGTGGGTTGCAGTTTTTTTAACTGTCCTGTGACACTCCCAGGTTGATATCTCTGGGAGCCATGCGTTGCATCTGAGCTCAGCTCCCCCGTTCAGAGAGTAAGGGAACAGCTTTGGGAAACTGAGGATGGGGGTAGGGGAGCTGGGCAAGACACCAAGGAGGTGTAAGTGTGCAGTGATAAGTGCACGTGGGAAGAGGCAGCCTGGAAACTTGTGGGGCAGAAAATGCGCTGCCTCTGTGGCTCCTGCACCATGAGGAATGGAAGCTGGGAAAATGCCACAGGGAACTGTGCAGCAAAGAGGACCAGGGGGCCCAAGCCACATTAGAGCAGAGAGGAGGAGAAAGCTGACCTCAGACTACAGGTATGCACAAAGGCACACATGGCAGTGGGGGGCCTGGTGCCAAGTTATGGAATGAGAGGGGAAGGGATTGGGTTATCTTGGGAGGATGACACAAGAATCAAACCTGGGCCGGCGCCACGGCTCAATAGGCTAATCCTCCACCTAGCGGCGCCGGCACACCAGGTTCTAGTCCCGGTCGGGGTGCCGGATTCTTTCCCGGTTGCCCCTCTTCCAGGCCAGCTCTCTGCTGTGGCCAGGGAGTGCAGTGGAGGATGGCCCAAGTGCTTGGGCCCTGCACCCCATGGGAGACCAGGAGAAGCACCTGGCTCCTGCCTTTGGATCAGCACGGTGCACCGGCCGTAGTGTGCCGGCCACAGCGGCCATTGGAGGGTGAACCAACGGCAAAAGGAAGACCTTTCTCTCTGTCTGTCTCTCTCACTGTCCACTCTGCCTGTCAAAAAAAAAAAAAAAAAAAAACACAAAACAAAAAAAACAAAACAAAACAAAAAACAAACCTGAAAAGCTATGGACTTGATCTTATATAAACAAAATGTTAATTATAGCCACTGAAAAGAACTCACCCCTTATGACCAGTTACTAAATAAAAGGATTACTTTGGTTATCAGAATCCAAATGTTACTTTACTTTTTTGGTAACTTTTGGTTGCAAAAATAAAAGCCTCCATTACATTTTCTCTCCTAACCGATGTCATTCTGCTCACACAGTGCAAAAACAGAGGTCACATGAAGCAGGAGCAATGGCAATGGGAAGGAGACCTGCACAGGATGATTCAGGGGAGGGCCCCAGGCTGTCTGGTCATCTGCGCACAGGGTGAAGAGCTCCTCAGGCCAGGCTTCAGGTCTGGGAAACAGCAGAGGCTGCGACAGTCAGGGGAGTCAGCGAGGAAACCAGGGGCGGTTTCACTCCCACCACCTCAGTGGGCTAATTCCTGGTATGGATCAACTGGTGTTTAATCAACTTTGACCGCTGGCTGAAGGCTTTCCCGCAAGTAGTGCAGTCGTAGGGTTTCACCCCAGTGTGAATCCTCTGATGCTGGATGAGGACTGAACGCTGGCTGAAGGCTTTCCCACACTCCGTGCATTTATAGGGCCTTTCGCCAGTGTGGATTATCTGATGTTGAATGAGGTGCGAGCTCTGGCTAAAGCCTTTGCCACATTCAACACACATGTAAGGTTTCTCCCCCGTGTGAACTTTCTGGTGGTGAATGAGGTTGGAGCTTCGGTTGAAGGCTTTACCGCACCGGTTACATTCATGGGGTTTCAACCCATTATGAATCCTCTGATGCTGAATGAGGGTTGAGCTCTGGCTGAAAGTCTTCCCACACTCTGTGCATTCATAGGGTTTCTCTCCCGTGTGGACTCGCTGGTGAAGAATGAGGTTGGAGCTGCGACCGAAGGTCTTCCCACACTCACGACACTCGTAGGGCTTGTCACCCGTGTGCACGCCCTGATGCTGAATGAGGGCTGAGCTGTGGCTGAAGGCTTTCCCACAGGTGCTACATGCATACGGCTTCTCTCCTGTGTGGATTATCCGGTGCTTTCTGAGAACAGAGCTGTAACTAAAGGCTTTTCCACACACATTGCATACGTGAGGTTTTTCTCCAGTGTGGATTCTGCGATGTTGAATGAGGCTGGAGCTCTGACTAAATGCTTTCCCACAGTCACTGCACTTATATGGTTTCTCTCCAGTGTGAACCCTGTGGTGCTTAATGAGGTTGGAGATACGACTGAATGGTTTGCCACAGTCATGACACTCGTAAGGTTTCTCTCCAGTGTGAATCCTCTGATGTTTCCTCAGGTGTGCACTCTGGCTAAAGGTCTTCCCACACTCACTACACTCAAAAGGCTTCTCCCCTGTGTGAATCCTGTGGTGTTTAATGAGGTTTGAACTCCGCCTGAAGGCCTTCCCACAGTCAGTGCACACATAAGGTTTCTCCCCCGAGTGGATTCTCTGGTGTTGAATGAGGTTTGAGCTCCGTCTAAAAGCCTTTCCACAGTCATTGCACTCGTAGGGCTTTTCGCTCATGTGAGACTTCTGGTGCTTCTTAAGGCTTGAGTTCTGGCTGAAGGCCTTCCCACAGTCAGTGCACACATGAGGCTTCTCACCACCATGGTGACTCTGATGCCTGGCTAGGTCTGTGTGCTCAGGGGAGGCTTTCCCACACGTGCTGCGCTGACCAGCTTTCTCTCTCATGCGAGACTGGCTGGAGTACTTCCCACATTCACTACACATCAAGGACTTCTCCCCAGTGTGGCCTGTCTGATGCTGAATAAGGTCAGGGTTTCTGCTGAAGGTTTCTCCACACTCATTACATATGAGGGGGCTTTCAGCTGTGGTGACCCCCTCGGGGCCAGGTAGGTCCATGCTGGGCTGGAGGCTCTGGCCACACAAATCTGGGTGCAGCCTTTCTTCTACAGGAACTCCCTGATGATAGGACCTCAGTTTTGGGCTCAGACTGAAGCTTCTGCCCAAACCACTGCAGTCCAGGTCTTTCCCCTCTAAGGAGCTTTTCAACAGAACTTTGGCTGGTGTGAAGTCCCCATCCTGGCACAAGGACTGCACCAGCCTCTCTCCTCCAGGGACTCCCCAGTCTCTTGCTAATGCATCATCACAGAGTTCTGCAAGCCCAGGTGACTGGGAGATATCGTCAGCACAGTTTTCTGACATTTCTACCTCTAATTCCAAATCCTCAGACATGTCTTCCTTCTGAACACACTCCTTCTTCTCAATCCTGGTGACATAATCGGAAACAATAAATACAAAGTAATGAGGGAACTGGAAAACTACGGAGTCTGCAGAGCTCACCTTCTGTGGAGGTGAGGGGAGCAAAATCCATCAGGGACGGCAGCCCTAGATCTTGGAGAGGGACCAGGGAGGGGCTGGGAGAGCGTCTAAGTGACGAGGCCACATGGGAGCCAACGGCAAGGAAGAAGTCTTGATGGATCCTCAGCCTGCACTCCCTGGGACTCCATGTCTCAGGAAACACACCTACAGTTTGCCCACTGGCTCTGGCCCAAACTCTGGGAGCCTCCTGACAGTTATACCTTGGAATGTGCCCCAATCCAGGGGCTTCCCACTCTGCCATCCCATGCAAAGAAAATACCACATCCTTCATGTTATGTTGTCCGGTATTTCCTCTTTTCTTCCCCATATTCAAGGTTTTAGCCTCTCAGGCCCACCTTCCATTCTATCCACACCAGCTAATGACGTTCAGACCTGGTCTTGGGATATGGCAGCGTGGAGACAGCCCACCCCCAGGATGCAGAGGAGTGTTTCTTCCAGAGAGGCATGGCTAGTTCTGATGACTGGCAGGCTGAGAATGGAATGGAGGCACTGCCCAGTTCCTGTGTGCAGCAGAGACCTGTGTGGAATGTCAGACTCTCACCCATTCCACAGAGGAGCCTTCAGAGACTGCTGTGTCTCACCAAGCCCCCCTACAACTCCTAAGCATGTCTGCTCGACTTCTGGCCCTGGTAGCAATGTGTAAGTGGCTGTGTCTTTCTGTGGGTAGAAATACATATAAGGGTCCTTGTGTCAGAGGACAGGTACTGACACTTTCATCTTTTCATGCCCCAAGAACAGGGACCCTGATACCTGGGTCCCTCACCCAAATGCAGATCTTGAATCTCTGCCTTTCATTCAAACTGAGAGATCCTGGGATACCTGCTGCCTGCATGCTGAGTGACTTCCCTCCTGCCACAGACAACCTGGTGACATGAGACCATGGCACTGCAATCACGCTCAGGCACTTCAACAGCCTCCTGTGGACTGCAGGCCCTGTTTCCCTAACAGGACAAATTATGCTCACCTTAAGGCCTACCCTGCACGGAGCATTTCCACACAGCCCTCCTGCTCCCTCCTTCTGGCCTATGTTCAAATGTGGCTCACTGCAGGTCTTCCCTGACTACTGTTTACAAATGCTAGCGTCCTTCACACTCCCTCACTTGACATTGACCCAGGGTTGCATACCCAGGGCTCAAAGGGTGTGAGTGAAGACCACCTCCTCCAGCCATCTTGCCCTTGGGCCTTTACCCTCGTCTCACTCCCTTCTCTCTGGGAGTTCCAGAATCTGCCTCCAGTCTGGAAGTGTCCACTCATGAGCAGCCAGCAGTGGCATCACTGTAAATGTGACCTGGGCACACACCTAGTCTTCAATCTCACAGGTGCAGCCAGCCCCATGCTTGGCACATCCACATCTCTTGGTGTGACAGTCTATGCTCTGGTCACTAATTCCTGTGGCATAAACATACTGAGCTGTGCTGCCTCCAGCTGGAACACCCCTCTGCACACTTCCCAACCCCCAGAGTCTGGAACCAGGCCTTGGCTCTGCTGGAACCGCACATGTTGCCCTGTGAGCACCCCTCATGGACATCTGGGACATGCGGTATCCACATGCTTCTGGGTTCCCAGGGGTAATGGAGCAAAGGGTTAAGAGGGTGCAGGGACAGGTAAGATCTGATGGGAGTTCTCAGCCCTGCCAGGGCTGGGGTGAGGTTTGCTGTGCCTTCCTTCCCCTGCCAAGGCTGACCAGGGTGCCCCTCGGCCTCTTCTGGCTGTGAACAGAAAAGGGACCAAGTCAGAGAAGGCTGAAGAAAGCTGTGCTCAGCCAGATGGGAGTCAGCAGGGCTTTCTGTGAGGCGTGAGGCGCCCAGGACATATCTGGGCTTGGTGGCCTCTATCATATTGTCTGGTATGCTTTTTTTTTTTTTTTAAATCCTTAAAAACCATTCTTCCCTCTATCTCTCTCTCTCACTGTCCACTCTGCCTGTCAAATAAAAAAAAAAAAAAACATTCTTAGCCTACCGGTTATTAAAAACAGCCTGCTGGCTAAATTTGGTGAGCCCTGATTGAGATAGGTTTCTGGTGTGGATCAGGAGATGGTTACAATAAAGAATTTTAGCCTGAGCCACTGTCTAGATGAGTCCTATTGAAACAGAAATCAAAAGTAAAAGTTAATTCCTTAAATTTGATGTAATTCTTTTTTGTATCATAAGAACTATAAGTCTTCAGAAAGGAAATGTAAAATCAGAAACATGGTTTCCGTCTAAGAAAATCTTTAAGCAGTCAGTAAAATTTGGGGTTTAGAAGCAAAGAAAACTCAGTTGCTTGCACTATGTTCACTGAACTCAGACATCCAACTGAAAAAAGGATTTTGCCTTTCTAGAACAAAATAAAACTATTAGTCCCTGTAGAAGAAACACCTTTATGGTTAAAACCTTTGATTGGTGGCTCCCAAGTATGGGGGCTGGTGCTGTGGTGCAATAGGTTAATCCTCCGCTTACAGCAACAGCATCACCATATGGGCACCAGTTCTAGTCCTGGCTGCTCCACTTCCCATCTAGCTCTCTGCTATGGCCTGGGAAAGCAGTAGAAGATGGTCCAAGCGCTTGGGCCCCTGCACCTGCGTAGGAGACCCAGAAGAAGCTCCTGGTTCCAGACTGGCTCAGCTCTGGCCGTTGCGGCCATTTGAGAGTAAACCAGTGGATGGAAGACCTTTCTCTGTCTCTGCCTCTCACTTGCTGTAACTCTCTCTCTCTCAAATAAATTAAAAGAAAAAAGAAAAAGGAACTAAGAGGTAAATGTAAACACCTCCTAGTTCCCTAAAAACAAAACAAAAACAAAAACACCGACAACACAACCCACATCTGACTCTGATGCATGAGCTGTTGCCAGCGGCGAAGCAGAAACTTCATTCTGGGTTCAGTCACTGAGCCACCAGTCTTCCATCTCCTGCACTGACTACTGTCCTCATTTTAACAATTTACTGAGGTGAACCCACGTGACACAAAATTAGTCACTCTAAAACGATTCAGCAGCCTGTAGTACATGTACAATGCTGTACAGCTATCACTTTTACTCCTAAAACATTCCCCTTACTCCAGAGTAAGATCCTATACTCTCTAGGCAGTTTAACCCCACCTCTCCCATCCCCCATGCCCTGAAAACCACCAAGGTGCACTCTCTGGATTTATTCATTCCTGCATCTTTCTTTTTTTTATTTTATTATTTATTTATTTGACAGGTAGAGTTATAGACAGTGAGAGAGACAGACAGAAAGGTCTTCATTTCATTGGTTCACTCCCCAAATGGCCACTATGGCTGGCGCTGCACCAATCCAAAGCCAGTAGCCAGGTGCCTTTCCTGGTCTCCCATGGGGTGCAGGGCCCAAGCACCTGGGCCATCCTCCACTGCTCTCCCGGGCCACAGCAGAGAGCTGGCCTGGAAGAGGAGCGACTCTCCTCTAGCCCGCGACTAGAACCCGGCACTCACATGGGATGCGGAGGACTAACCACATGGGCCACAGCGCCGGCCCCATGCCTGCATCTTTCATAAATGGTCTCACATGTCCTTCTGTGGGTGGCTCCACTTGGCACGTTTTGGAGGTTTGTCCACAGTGCAGCCGGTACCAGTACTTCACTTCTTTCTATGGCTGACTCACACTCATTGCATGTCTATTCTATAATTTACCCACCAAACTTCCATCCACAAGGTGCATCTGAGCTAGCTGCACCTTTCCGCTACTGTGCATAGAGCTAAGAATTTGATGTGCAAACACAGATGCTCCTCAGCTTCTGGCCTTAATGTGCTGATAAACTAATCACAAGCTAAAAATATCCAAAGTCAGAAATCATGTAATACACCTAACCTGTTGACCACACAGCTTAGCAATGTAGTGCCCTGAAGAACCTGGTGTTTCCCATGCTATGAAGATGTGGATCAGCAAGAGCTGCAAGTCACTTTGGGTACCAGCATCAGAACAGATGATCATCTGCATAGTGCTAGCTCAGCCAAAGAGCAAAAGTGAACATTCACAGTGTGCTTTTTACTGAATGCTCACTGCCTTTTCAGCATCATAACATTGAAAAAGCATCAGCTGAACCACCGCGAGGTAGGGTACTTGTTCTGAGTACCTGTCAGTTCTTCTGACTGTATCCAAATGCTGGGTCACATGGTAATGCTGTGGTTTAAACATCTGAGAAACAGCCAACTTGTTTCCAATGCTGCCTGTGCCATTTTACATTTCCAGCAGCAGTGTGCAAGAGTTCCAACGGCTCACATCCTTGCAAAGCTTTTGTTTTTCTGCTTGCAGATATGTTAGGAGGTTTGAAATGGTAAATCGTTTGGGTTTTGATTTGCATTCCTCTAATGAACTGTTAAGCAAAATCCCATTTGCTTGTCACCTGTATATGTTCTTTGAGGAAATGCTCATACAAGTCGTTTACCTATTTTAATGTATTTTAAATTAAAAAAAATTATTTGAAAAGCAGAGTTACAGAGAGAGGACACACACATAGACACACACACACACAAAATCTTCCATCCACTAGTTCACTCCCCAGATAGTCGCAATGGCTGGAGCTGAGCTGATCTGAAGCCAGAAGCCAGGAGCTTCCTCTGAGTCTCCCACATGAGTGCAGAAGCCCAAGCACTTGGGCCATCTTCTACTGCTTTCCCAGGCCATAGCAGAGAGCTGGATCAGAAGAGGAGCCTCCGGAACTAGAATCGGTGCCCATATGGGATGCCGGTGCTTCTGGCCAGGGCTTTAACCCACTGCGCTACAGTGCTGGCCCTATAACATTTTTTAAAATTCTGATGAAGTCCAATTATCAATTTTTTTAAAGATATATTCATTTATTTGAAAGGCAGAGCCACAGCGAGGCAGAGGGAGGGAGGAAGGGAGAGAGAGAGAGAGAGAGAAGTGGGGGAAGAGGGAAAGGGGGAGGGGGAGAGAGAGAACGAATCTTCCATCTGCTGGTCCACTCCCCCAGATGGCTGCAATGGTCAGAGCTGCGCCGATCCAAAGCCAGGAGCCAGGAACTTCCTCTGGGCTTTTCATGTGGGTGCAGGGGCCCAAAGACTTGGGCCATCTTCTACTGCTTTCCAAGGCCATAGCAGAGATCTGGATCAGAGGTGGAGCAGCTGGGACTCCAACAGGCGCCCATACGGGATGCCACCACTGCAGGTGGCAGCTCCAACCACCACGCCACAGTGCCGGCCCCCAGTTATCAACTTTGAGGCTTGTGTTTTTCATACCATATCTATGAATCCATTGGCAAATAAGGTCACAAAGACATACCTCGTATTTCCTTCTAAGAGTTCTTATATTTAGGTCATTGATCCATTTTGTGTTACTTTTTATAAGTAGCCTAAGGTAGAAGTCCTCGCTGAAAGGTCTTGGCACTCTTACTGAAAACCAATTCACCAGATGTATGGGTTTGCTACGGAACTCTCTCTTACACTGTTTCGTTTATGCCAGTATCAAATTGATCTGATTATTCTAGCTTTGTCTTAGGTTTTGAGACTGGACTGTGTGAGTCTTCCATCTTTGTTCTTCTTTGCGAGTGTTCAGGTTAGTTGAAGCCCCATGTAATTATATATGAATTTGAGGATCGAGTTTTCCATTTTTTTTTTTTTTTGACAGGCAGAGTGGACAGTGAAAGAGAGAGAGACAGAGAGAAAGGTCTTCCTTTGCTGTTGGTTCACCCTCCAATGGCCGCCATGGCTGGCGCGCTGCAGCCGGTGCACTGCTCCTATCCGAAGGCAGGAGCTTCTCCTGGTCTCCCATGGGGTGCAAGGCCCAAGCACTTGGGCCATCCTCCACTGCCTTCCCGGGCCACAGCAGAGAGCTGGCCTGGAAGAGGGGCAACCGGGATAGAATCCGGCGCCCTGACTGGGACTAGAACCCGGTGTGCCGGCACCGCAAGGCGGAGGATTAGCCTACTGAGCCGCAGCGCCGGCCGAGTTTTCCATTTCTATAAAAATAGCTATTAAAGTCTGGGGAGTAATTCCACTGAATTTCCAGATGACTTTGGGTGTTTCTGACATTATTAAATCTCTTGGGGTGAACATCTGGTCTAGTATTAATATGCCCATGGGGTGCCTGGGATCAAGCAATTTCTGGCCAGATACATGAACACCTTGGGAGGCACCACGTGATGGTTCCAGCAGTTGGGTCCCTGCCTCCCAGGTGGGAAACCTGGACTGTGTTCCCAGCCATTTAGGCAGCTGGAGAGTGAAACAGCAGATATGAGCCGTCTCTCAAACACTTTTATTTACAACTTTGAGTAAACAAGTCTTCTAATTCCTCCTAGGTTATTTCCCCCTATTGATTCTATTGTGAATATAATAGCTTTCTTAATTTCCATTTTAGATTTTCATTGCTGGTATATACAAACACAACTGACTGTGTGTTACCTATACTCTACTATGCTGAATTCATTTATAAGTTCTAGACGGTTTTTGTGGCATCTTTAGTTAATTTTCTATATAGGGACTATGTTTTATGAAAAGTGGTTTCACACCTTTATTTCCAGTTTGGATGCTTTTTACTTCTTTTGCTTGCTTCACTGCTCCAGCTAGAACTTTGAGTATAACGTTGAACAACAGTGGTAAACACAGGACCATTAGGGGGTTTCAGAAAGTTTATGGTGGGGGTAGGGGGCAGTGTTGTGGAGCAGCAGGTTAAGTTGCTGCCTGTGATGCCGGCATCCCTCATGAGCACTGGCTGTAGTCCCAGATGCTTGCTTCTGATCCAGCTCCCTAATGGGCCTGGGAAGGATAGTGGAAAATGGCCCAAGTGCATGGGTCCCTGCTACTCACATGGGAAACCTAGATGGGGTTCCAGGCTCCTGGTTTCGGCCTGCCCCAGCCCCTGGCTGTTATGGCCATTTGGGGAGTGAACCAGTGGATGCAAGACCTTGTCTTTCCTTCTCCCTGCCTTTTAAACTTATCAATCTTAAACAGAACAAAACTGGGGCCAGCACTGTGGTGTATTGAATTAAGCCATCGTCTGCAATGCCATCATCCCATATAGGCATGAGCTCGAGTCCCAGCTGCTCCACTTCTGATCCAGCTCCCTGCTTATGGCCTAGGAAGAGCAGCCAAAGATGGCCCAAGTGTTAGGGCCCCTGTACCCACATGGGAGACCCAGAAGCAGCTCCTGGTTCCTGGCTTCAGCCTGGTCCATTCCTGGCTGTTGTGGCCATTTTGGGAGTGAACCAGTGGATGGAAATTCTCTCTCTCTCTATGTAACTCTTTCAAATAAATACCTAACTCTTAAGAAAAAAAAATTCATGGGAAAATAGAATTCAAAGATGTGACTTTTCCATGAACGTTTTGAAATTCCCTTGTACCTGTTTTTTTTTTTTTTTTTTTTTTTTTTCCTAATTTCAGAGAAGTTTATAGCCTTTCACAATTTAGTATGATGTTGTGGACTTTTCATAAATACCTTTTATGATATTGAAAATGTTCCCATCTATTAGAATTTTTTGGAGTGTTTTAAAAAACATCAAGGACTGGTGCTGTGGCGTATACCATCTGCAGCGCTGGCTTCCCACATGGGCACCAGTTCAAGTCCCAGCTGTTCTACTGATCCAGCTTCCTGCTAATGCACCTGAGAAAGCAGCAGTAGATGGCCCAAGTGCTTGGGCCCCTGAATCCACGTTGAGAGACCTGGAAGAAGTTCCTGGCTCCTGGCTTCAGCCTGACCCAGCCCTGACTGTTGTGGACATTTAGGGAGTGAACTAGCGAATCAAAGACCTTTCTCTCTCTAACTCTGCTTTTCAAATAAATAGAATAAATCCTAAAAAAAGACACCATCAAAGTGTTATATTTGTGTCATATGCTTTTTCCTGCATAAATTGAAATAATCATGAGTTTTCTCCTTTGTTCTAGCAAACATGATCAATTACATTTATTGGGTTTCTTATATTGAACCCTTTTTAAATTCCTGAGTTAAATCCTACTTGGTCACAGATTCTAATACTTTTGTTGATGCACAGTTGGGCTCAGCGTGCCATTATTTTGTTCAGTTTCCATCTCTGGACATAAGGGATATTAGCTTATAGTTTTCTTGTGATGTCCTTATTTGGCTTTGGTATCAGGGTAAGGAAGAGTTTGAGAAAGTTTGCTATTAATTCATTAAATGCTGGTAGGATTCATTCTAGTCATAAACTTTCCTGATGGGAGTTTTTATTACTGATTCAATCTCTGTTATTGGCCTGTTCAATCTTCTGCCTATTCCTGAGTCAGTTTTGCTAATTTGCCTTTTTTTTTTTTTTTTTTTTTTTTTTGGACAGGCAGAGTTAGACAGTGAGAGAGAGACAGACAGAAAGGTCTTCCTTTTTCCGTTGGTTTACCCCCCAAGTGGCTGCTACGGCCAGCGCCCTGCACCGATCTGAAGCCAGAAGACAGGTGTTTCCTCCTGGTCTCCCATGCGGGTACAGGGCCCAAGCACTTGGGCCATCCTCCACTGCCTTCCCGGGTCACAGCAGAGAGCTGGAATGGAAGAGGAGCAACCAGGACTAGACCCTGGAGTACCGGCACCGCAGGTGGAGGATTAGCCTAGTGAGCCGCAGCGCCAGCCCTTTTTTTTTTTTTTTTTAAAGATTTATTTTATTTATTTGAAAGACTGAGTTACAGAGAGGAAGGGGGGGGGGGGAGGAGAGTTCTTCCATCCACTGGTTCACTCCCCAGATGGCTGTAATGGCCAGCGCTGCGCGGATCCAAAGGCAGGAGCCGGGAGTTCCTTCGGGTCTCCCATGTGGGTGCAGGGGCCCAAGCACTTGGGCCATCTTCTACTGCTTTCCCAGGCCACAGCAGAGAGCTGGATCGGAAAAGGAGCAGCCGCGACTAAAACTGGCACCCATATGGGATTCTGGCGCTTTAGAGCCAGGGCTTTAACCTACTACACCACAGTGCCAGCCCCTGCTAATTTGTTTCTATAGTTTATCCCTTTCATTCATCTTATCTAACTTGTTATTTTCCTCTTATTTTTTGTAATGTGAATAATAATGTTCCCTTATTTCTGATTCTAGTTATTTGTATCATCTTTTTGGTGAAGTTAACTAATGACTTGTCAATTTCATCAATGTTTTTCCAAAAAAAATTTATTTTTTTCAAAAAACATCTTTTACCTCCATTTTTCAAAAAATATTTATTCATTTGAGAGGCAGAATTAGAAAGGGAGACACACAGAGAGAGGTTCCCCCATCTACTGGCTCACTCCTCAAACAACCGCAATAGCCAGAGCTGGGTCTATCTGAAGCCAGAAGCCAGGAGCTTCTTCCAGGTCTCCCATGTGGGTGCAGGGGCCCAAGCACTTGAGCCATCTTCTACTGCTTTCCCAGGCCACAGCAGGGAGCTGGACTGGAAGCGGAGCAGCCAGGCTGCAAACTGGTGCCCATGTGGTATACCAGCAACACAGATGGCACACTCACCTGCTACACCACAATACTGGCCCCAAAAAAACAATTTTCACTTTTTGGAGTCTTTCATTTTGCAATTCTGTTTCTCTGACCTCTGCTCTAGCCTTCTTTCTGCTAGCTTTTGTTTAGTTTGGTCTTTTTGTAGTCCCCTAAGAAGTAAAGTGAGTCAATCTTTCTTCCTTTTTAAGGAAGGCCTTTGCTGCCTTTGGTATGGCACTTGATGTGCTCCATAGTTTCGGAATGTTGTGTTTTCACTCTTAGTGCCTGCAGGTATCCTTTAATTTTCCTCACAATTTCTTCTTTACCCAAATGCTAGCTTTCTCTCTACATATTTATAAATTTTCCCATTTTCCTGCTGTTACTGGTTGGAGAAAACACTTTGTATGACTCCAAACTTTTAAAATTTATCAAGGCTTCATTTGTGGGCTGGCATATGGTATACACTTAAGAATACGTATCTGCTCTTTGGGGCAGAGTATTTTATATATTTATTAGTTTGGGCTTCAAAACAAAATATCTTAGGGTAATTTATAAATAACAGAGCACAGTCTTGCAAGGTGGGAATATCAGGTGCATCAGATCCCTGTCTGATGTGGGCTTGTTCTGCACGGATAGCACCTTCTGCGTCCCCTCACATGGGAGAAGGCAGGAGCATGCCCTCAGGCCTCTTCTGTCAGGGTACAAATCCCATGAACCTAGTCACTCTGCCTCTCAATACAGACACATTGGGGATCAACTTTCCAGGTGTTTTTTGAAGGGACATTTCACTCAGGCCAAAGCACATCTACTAGGTCTACCTCGTTCATGGTGATGCTGATCATCTTACTATCATGTCGACATTCTATCCACTTTTGGAAGTGTGGGGTCTACCTCATGTATTTTGGGACTTTTTGGTTTACATTTTTAAGTGCTATACCCCTGCCTCCCATTTAAAGCTTTATTTATTTGGAAGGCAGTGAGCGAGACAGAGAGAGGGAGATATCTTAATCTACTGGCTCTCTCCCTCAAATGGCTGCAATGGTCAGGGATGGCATAGGCAGGAGCTAGGAGTCTAGAAATGCATCCAGGTCTTCCTTGTGAGCAGCAGGGGCCCAAGTACTTGGGCCATCATCTGCTGCCTTCTCAATTTAGCTGAAAGCTGGATCAGAGGAGCAACTGGAACCTGAGCTGGCACTCTGATGAGGGATGCAGGCAGGAAGTAGTGGCTTGATCTGCTGTGCCACAGGCTAGCCTGTGTTGTATCTTTTTGACAAATCGACCTTTTAAAAAGCCAACATATAACCTGCCTTATGTCTTCTGAAGTTTTCAACATATTTTCTCTGATATTAGTATAGTCACTCAGCTATCTTTAGGTTATTACTTTTTTTTTTTTAAACAGGCAGAGTTAGACAGTGAGAGAGAGAGAGAGAGACAGAGAGAGAGAGAAAAGTCTTCCTTTTTTTTCCATTGGTTTACCCCCCAAATGGCCACTATGGCCGGCATGCTGCGCTGATCCAAAGCCAGGAGCCAGGTGCTTCCTCCTGGTCTCCTATGTGGGTGCAGGGCTCAAGCACTTGGGCCATCCTCCACTGCACTCCCAGGCCACAGCAGAGAGCTGGACAGGAAGAGGAGCTACCAGGACAGAATCCGGCGCCCGGACTGGGACTAGAACCCGGGGTGCCAGTGCCACATGCGGAGGATTAGCCAAGTGAGCCACGGCGCCAGCCAGGTTATTACTTTTTAAAGATGTATTTATTTGAAAGACAGAATTAGATAGAGGCAGAGAGAGAAGTGTTCCATCCGCTGGTTCATTCCCCAAATGGCCACAACGGCCAGGAGCCAGGAGCTTCTTCCGGGTCTCCCACGTGGGTGCAGGAGCCCAAGCACTCAGGCCATCTTCCACTGCTTTCCCAGGCCATAGCAGAGAGCTGGATCAGAAGTGGAGTAGCTGGAACTTGAACCAGCGCCCACATGGGATGCCAGCATTGCAGACTGGGGCTTTAACCCACCGTGCCACAGCACTGGACCCTTGGTTATTATTTGCATAGAATATTTTCACTTTAAACTTACTCACGTTTTTGAATTTGAAGTAAATCCACTGTAGACGGTATATAGTTGGACATCATTTTCTTATCCATTCTGTTAGTATCTGCCTCTGAATGGAAAGTTTAATTCATTTGCATTTAAAGTAGTAACGGAAAAGGAAGGATTTCTACAATTTGCAGAAATTTGCAATTTGTTTTTGGTACAACTTTCACTTTCTTGTTCAATTTCTTTTCTCTCTCTCTCTTTTTTTTTTTTATTTGAAAGGCAGATTTAGAGAGAGTGAGAGTGAGAGTGAGAGAAAGGTCTTCTATCTGCTGGTTCACTCCCCAAATGGCCACAATGGCTGGAACTGAGCCAATCTGAAGCCAGGAGCCAGGAGCTTCTTCTGGGTCTCCCATGTGGGTGCAGGGGCCTAAGCACTTGGGACATCTTCTACTGCTTTTCCAGGTACATTAGCAGGTAGCTGAATCATAAGTGAAGCAGCTGGGACTAGAACTGATGCCCATATGTGATGCCCACCCTGCAGGTGGTGGCTTTACCCACTACTCCACAGTACTCTCCCCTGCTGTCTCCTGTCCAGCTTAGTCTGTGTGTGTGTGTGTATGTGTGTGTGCCATTTCGATTGTCTCTTTACCTATTGTGTGTACACTTTTTAAGTATTTTCTTACTCATTACCATGAATATCCTCAAACAACTGAAGCCAACTTAGCTTTTATACCACACAAAACTCTGCTCCTATTCAGCTGTTACCCTTTGTGTTGTTGTCATGGCAAACTAAATCTTTATATATTGTGGGCTCCAAAACATACGATTTATTGTTTTTTATGCATTTGTCTTTCATATGGGAAATAAAAAGTGGGCTTACAGTAACTTTTTTTTTAAAAAAAAAGATTTATTTTATTTGAAAGTCAGTTACAGAGAGAGGGAGAAGCAGAGGTCTTCTGTTCACGGATTCACTCCCCAGATGGCCTCAACAGCCAGGGCTGGGCCAGGCTGCAGTCAGAAGCTTCATCTGAAGTCCCCACATGAGTGCAGGGGCCCAAACAACCTGGGCCATCTTCCACTACTTCTCCCAGGCCATTAGCAGGTAGCTGGATTAGAAGTGGAGCAGCTTCCTGGGACCCAGGAAGCCAGTATCACAGGCAGTGGTCCTACCTGCTGTGCCACACTGGCTCCCAACACTAAGTTTTTACACTTACCTATGTAGCTGACCTCTGCTGGAGGTCTTTGTTTCTTCATACGGCTTTGCATCTCTGTCTGCTGTTCTTCCATGCCCACCTTTAAGCATCTTGTCAGCACTTCTTGTAGGGAAGGGGTACTGGTAACAAACTTCCAATTTTTGTTCATCTGGGAATGTCCTAATTTCTCATTCTGTAGTTAAAGGTTGCTGGATATAGAATTCTTGTTTGACAGGCTTTTTCCTCTAGTATTTTAAATGTCATCTTACTGCCTTCTGAACTTCATCTTGTCTGATGGAAAATGGCTGTTAATTTTATTGAGGACCCTTGTAGGACATGAGTCCTTTCTCAGTTTTAAAACTGTCAACAATTTTATTGTAACAAGACTCTGTGGATATCTAAATGTATCCTACTCAGACTTTATTGGCTTTCTTGGATATGTAGATTCATGTTTCATTAAGCTTTGGAACTTTTGGGCCATTATTCTTATTTTTAAAATATTTATTTATTTGAAAAAGTGACACAGAGAGGGAGAGACACAGAGATCTTCCACCTTCGAGTTCACTTCCCAAATGACTGCAACAGCCAGGTCGAGGTTAGGCTGAGGCCAGGAGCCTGGAACGCCATCCAGTTTTCCCACATGGGTGGCAAGGGCCCAAGCACTTGGGCTATCTTCTGCTTCATTTTTGGCCCTTAACAAAGTACTTACTTGAGAGCCAGAGTTCCCATCTGTTGGCTCACTCTCTGCATTCCTGGAATGGCTCGGGAACTTGGGAGTGAAATCCAGGTCTCCCACACGTGTGGCAGGAACTCAGTCACTTGAAGCCACCATCACTGCTGCCCAGGGTCTGCCCTAGCAGAGGGCTCGCACCAGGAGCCAGAGTGGGCATCCAGCCCAGACAACTCGGAAGTGGGACATGCGAGTCTGAAGCCACCATCACTGCTGCCCAGGGTCTGCCCTAGCAGAGGGCTCGCACCAGGAGCCAGAGTGGGCATCCAGCCCAGACAACTCGGAAGTGGGACATGCGAGTCTGAAGCCACCATCACTGCTGCCCAGGGTCTGCCCTAGCAGAGGGCTCGCACCAGGAGCCAGAGTGGGCATCCAGCCCAGACAACTCGGAAGTGGGACATGCGAGTCTGGGTTGGCATCTTAATCACAGGCCCCATTATTTTTCATGTTTTTTGTTGTTGTTGTTTGTTTGTTTGTTTTGTACCACAGTCTCTATTCTTTCCCTGTTTGGATTCAGAAAATACCCAAGTTGATCTGCCTAAAGGTGTTCCCCAGGTCTGTTAAATTCTATCCACTATTCTTAGATCTTTGTTCTATTTGTTCCTGAGACCTGCTAAGTTCAACTATCTCATCTTAAATTTGCTGATTCCTCTGTCTGCTAAAATCTACTGTGGAAACTTTTCATGTCATTTTATTTTACTTTTTAGTTCCACAGTTTCTATTTAGTTCCTTCAAAAATTTATTTGGGGGCTGACATTGTGGCACAGTGGGTTGGGCCTCCATTTGGAATGCTGGCATCCCATCTGAGCAACGGTTCAAGTCCTGCCTGCTCAGCTTCTGATCCAGCTCCCTGCTGATGCACCTGGGAAGGCAGTGAAAGACGGCCCCAGTGCTTGGACCCCTGCCACTCACGTGTGAGACCGGATGGAATTTCAGGTTCCTGGCTGTTGTGCCATTTAGGGAGTAAACCATCAGATGGAAGCTCTTCTTCCTCTCTTTCTAACTCTGTCTTTCAAATATATAAATATTTTTTTAAAAAAATTTGTTTTCAGGGCTGGCACTGTGGTATAGCAGGTAAAGCTGCCACCTGGAACACTGGCATTTCATATGGGCGCTGGTTCGTGTCCCGGCTGCTCCACTTCTGATCCAACTCCCTACTAATGAACTGGGAAAAGTAGAAGATGGTTCAAATGTTTCCACCCCTGCCACCCTGGCTCCTGACGTCTGTCTGGCCCAGTCCTGGCCATTGTGACCATCTGAGCAGTAAATGCAGCAGATGGAATATCTCTCTGTCTCACCCTCTCTCTCTGTAACTCTGCCTTCCAAATAATAAATATTTTAAAAAACTGTTCATTTTAAAGGCAGAGAATCAAATTTTTCACCTGCTTATTCACTCCCCCAAATGCCTAAATGCAGTACCTTTTATGTATGTCTATCGCTTTTGCAGATACAGTTGGAAAATTGAGCAGATGACTGCAGCCTTCAAAGATTAAGAAAAGGAAACCCTATAGGAGGAGGAAACTCTTATTTCCAGTTACCATATGATATTCAAGTGTCCAGTTTTTAACAACAACAAAAACAAAATCTAGAAAATATGGCCCAGAAAAGGGGGCTAGGGAGGCAGAGAAGTATTAGCAACCAGGAAGATGAACAAGTTGATAATAGCAATAAAGAGATAACAAATTATAAAAAGGAACCAAGATTGGTTCCTGACCAGCACAATAAAGCAAATACCACAATAAACTCAGTCAAATCCATCTTTTGGTTCCCCAATGCAATAAAAGGTACACTTATAACCTTAATTTAAAAATGCTTTATTGTTAAAAATGCTAGTGACCCTCTATGCCTTGAGCAAGCCACAGTCTTTATTGGTGGAGGGTTCTGCCTAATGCTAAAGGCTGCTGACCGACCAGGGTGGTCGTCACTAAAGGCTATTAGGCGAGAATGAAGTTCGCCGCACAGACTGACTCTCTCTCACAACAGGTTCTCTGCTGCATGAGACGTTCTTTTCCCACAGAACTTCTTTCACAATTGGAGTCAATCTTCTCAAACCCTGCCACTGCTTTCACAAGCTAATTCCTTTTATGTTATTTCAGTAATGCTCAAAGCAGCTTCACTAGAAGTAGGTTCCATCTCAAGAAATTACTTTCTTTGCCTATCCTTAGGAAGCAATTTCTCATCCTGCCCTAACAAGGGAGCCAACCTGTCCTTGGAAGCTGGGTGCTCTCATGTGGATGTGGTTTGCACCCTGAGCCTTGGTCCTTAGGGTGCTCGTACCTTTTAAAAGTGGGGTTCAGGGAGAGATCCTTAGTTCCTTGTGGAGTGTGGCTCTCAGAAGAGATGAAGATATTTCTCACATGATTCTGGTTAGTTCTCCCAAGAATTAGCTGTTATAAAATCCTGAGCCTGACCTGAATCCCTGTTTGGCTCCATTTCAAGATCTGATCATGTATCTCCACATGCGCTCTGCCCTGATGTGATACAAAAAGGGGCTCTCATCAAAGTGTGCACACACTGTTTGGACTTCTAGCATCTAAAACTGTGACCTAATGAAATCTTTTTTTTTTTTTTTAACACAAAGGTTAAGATGTCACTTGGGATGCCTGCATCCCAGAGCAGAGTGCCTAGGTTCACGTTCTGACTCTGTTCCCAATTTCAGTTTCCTGTTAATGCAGACCCTGGCAGGCAGCAGGTAATGGCTCAAATAGTTGGGTCCCTTTCAACCCATGTGGGAGACCCAGGTTGACTTCTAGGCTCCTGGACTCAGCCTGGCCCAGCCCTGGCTGTTGTGGGCATCTGGGGCACGAACTAACAGATGAAAGGTATCTTTCAAATAAAACAAAACAAAAAAAATTTTTTTTTCTTTTAAAGTTACCTAGCCTCAGGGATTTTGTTATAGTGACAGAAAACAAATCCAATGTGTAACCGGTGGCCCCACAATGTTTTTGTGTCTACCTACTTTTCTGCTCTAAGTTCTGAGTTAGACAAAGAAGATATAAGCATCCTGCACCAATCCTTCAGGTAGCCCTGACCAGGTAAGAACACACACACATTCTGAGTAAGATCTGATCTGCTCCTCTGCAACCAGGGAACACAGGCTGTTTGCTTCACGAATACCACTGAGACAGATGGACGCTAGGAAGTAGGCAAGCAAAAACACCACAAACTTTTCCTATCACCTTTAGGTTGTATTTTTCTTGATTCAACGCTTTCTTGGTTGCTGTAAACTTCTGATAATCATTTCCAACGGTTGACTCGGAGTTTCTGCTTGGTTTCTTGGAGGTTTATGTGGAAGCACAGATGCCTGGAGCTGCCTACTCCATCAACTTGCTCCACAGTGGTCTTTAAAACAAGAGTTATCATCAGCCTTTGTTCCTGAGCAAATGTGGTGGATTCTCCGATCATTCTCTGCTCAAGATACTCACAAGGGCCCCTGGCCATCTGTTTAACACCTGCCTCCGCTCATGCTGGTCACATCTGTTTCTCAGGTCCACTTCTGGGTGCTCTCTTTCTTTTTAAAAAATATTTATTCATTTGTTTGAAAGGCAGAGTTAAAAGACAGATGGGGCGGGGTGAGAGGGGGTGAGAGAGGGAGAGAGAGGGGAAGGGAGAGAAAGAGAAATGATCTTCCATCTGCTGGTTCACTCCCCAAAGGGCTGCAACAGCTGGAACTGGGCCAGCTGAAGCCAACTCCACATGGTCAGGGCCCAGGCACTCAGGCCATCCTCTGCTGCTCTCCCAGGCACAAAAGCCGGGAGATAAATGGGAAGTGGAGCAGCCAGGACTTGAACCAGCACTCATGTGCGATGCTGGCATCACAGCCTACACAACAAGCTGGCCCCCTATTTTTGGGTCCTTTCTCGTGTTTCTTACTCTCTGCCTGCCCTCCACTTCCACTTCTCCATTTAGAATCTGTTCTGTTCAGCACACACATGACTGCCTTGAACCATCTCTGCCCACAAACAGTCGGACTAGGGTGTCCTCTTGTAAAACAGCCACTGCCTGATTCAAGCGAGGGAAGCTAACATCAAGTAACCACTGCTGAAAGATCCAAACAGGAGAGTTGGTGAGGAGTCTTTTCAACGGATTGTCTAGAAGGGTTCTGAGCAGAATGCCCATGTGAACACAGCTGGAAGGGACCAGGTCAAGGTCTGGACTAAAGCAGAGTCCTGAGAGCAGGGTGCTGCCACCAACTCGGCAGCTTTGCAGCTTTGTGGGACAAAGCAAAGGACCCTAGTGGTCATCACGTAACAGCTCTCTGTGTCTAGCAGGGAAGTTGCAGTGTCCTGCTCAGCCACAGGGCCAGGCCAAGAGCAGCCCCTTGAGTCCATGAAGCAGGCCCCCACCTCCCTACCCTCAGGATGATACAGATGTCTCAGGGTAGGCACAGGATAACATGGACATCATTTTCCCAGAGGGGAACCATTCCCAGTACCTGGCTGCCGATGGGAAGGGTGAACGGCTGTCAGCTCAGCACTGCTGCAGAAAGGGCCATAGACAGCAGGAGCGTCTGGCACACAGGCCTGGGGGGTGGTCCTGGAGCAGAGGTCTTCATCACTGCCTCCTTGGGGCAAACTCTGAAGCTGGGTGTGGCTGGGCCCTGGAGACCAGCAAGGATATGGGTAAGCATACAGAGGAGTTAGCTCCAAGGACCCATCTCCCCGTCAGGCACCTCCCCAGCCAGAAGCTGGCGAGAACCTGGTATTGCCAGGTCTCGGGGGTTAATGCTGCATTCCCTGATCCTGGACCCAAGGAGAGGGAAAGTCAGCCTTGGAGACAGAGGCTCCTGAGTCCCAGCTGCAGCACAGAGAGGCAAGATGCTGACCCCAAGGCAGAGTGAGCTCATGGTGTCCAGCAAGCATCGCCCTGAAGGGCCCAGCCCCTAGAGCCTGCACCCTGCTGTGGGCTACCACTCTCACTCCTCATTCCTGACACAGGGCCCTGAAGCTGGTCACAGACCCACCCTCTGCAGGGAAACAACTCCAAAGGTCGAGCAACCCAGGTAGCCTGTGCTGTAGAAACACACATGGTCATCATGTGCTCATTCTTGCCCATCTCCCTCATCAATTCTGTCTGAACTGCATCCTCTTGGGATGTCCTTCTATGGTACCAGCTTCTCTCTCCAAGCCTCTCATCTCCCTCTCCTTTTTGAGGCCCCAGTATTTGTTTCTGCACCTACACCAACTTCCTTGATGATTCCGTCCAGTCTGGAGGCATTAGTATTCCTTATTCTGTAAAGAGCCCCAAGTCTGGGCTCATTTCCGCTCACCACTCTGAGCAGGAGATGGAGGCACAGACGGGCTCCCTGTGAGGACTGATGGATTCTCCCCGTCCTGCCCAGAGGCCCACTGGGGTATGGGGCTTGACTCTCAGCCCTCTCTCATGCTGCATGGGCCACCAGGTACTGCTGACTCTTCACTTTCATGGGTAAAGACAAGGCAGGAAATGCTTGGAAAAAGCAACAGTAGAAAAAGCCTGACTACCTGTGGTCTAGCTTCCCCTCTTGAACACGTTCCCTGAATACCCACTGTAAAGTCTGTTCTAGGGAGAAGCACAGGACACAGCACTGACTACTGGCCTCACGGAGCTCACGGGGGAGACAGAGCACACCAAATACGTTACTGAATTTGGGCAAGTGCTCTAAGCAGAGGCAGCAGAAGACTGGGGTGCAGGTGGGGCTATTTCAACTAGGGCAATCACTGAGAAAGGGGGGCGGCATCCAGCGGGGTGGGGGTAGGTGCTGCGTGCAGTCTGTGACACGGAGGCTCTGCTGCAGAGGCCTCTTAGGGCTGCACGTGCGGGCGGCACTCAGAGGGTGCCACCTCCGGGCGAGGAGCGGCATGCAGATCCAGGGGCTCTCCTGTTCCTTTCTGCCTTGCCTGGGAGGGAGGCTCCGAGGCGGCAGCAGCGTTGTCTGCTGCAGGCAGAGTGTGGTCGTGGGTATGCGGGGAGGGGCTGCGGTGTGGTTGCTCGGAAGGGTGAGAGGAAGCCGAGAGCCAAGGTGATGGTGAGCATCACCCGCGGGTTTCCCGGAGAAGAAAGAGGGGCTGCAGGGCGAGACCACGAGGACCCTACGTGTTCTGGGTGACAGGCACAGAGTAGAGACCAAGCTCTTGGGAGAAGGGCAGGAAGTAAGGATAGCACGTAAAGGGCTGGTCCCTGGGGATGGTGGCCTTGGCCGCCTGACAAACCCTACAGATTAGTCCGTGCACACATGTGTACTTGACTTTGTTACAAACTGAACCAAACGATGCTTCTTTACACAATGTTTTTCTCACCTCACTTTATGAGGGATCCTGCTCGCGAGAACAGACAATCTGTGGAAGACGGAACATCCCACCACTACAGGTCTCATCGCAAGCCTAGAAACCTGTGGATACGCCAGCTACGCAAGAGCGACTTCGCAGAAGACATGATTATGGTCATGGATTACCCTGGTGGCCTGGTTTGATCACAGGAGCCCTGCCGGGCCGAGAAGCATCTGAAAGGAAGACCCCCCCCCCCCCCCCCCCAGTGCACAGGCACAAGAACCTCTCAAGGGCCGCTAGGGCTGGCGATAACCCAGGAAATGGGTTCTGCCAACTGCTGAGGAAAGCCGACTCTCCCAGCTAACGGATCAGCCCGAGGCGGCGGAGACTAACAGCTGAAGCCCTGGCCATCCGCCCCCACGACAGAAACCCACAGGCAGGGCCGCGGCCAGTCCCCTGGCTTCCACTCCCGCGGGGGAGGAGGCGGCCGTGTTCCTTGCCTCCAGAGCTCCTGCGCCATCCTGCCGGGAAGCCACCACTATTGGGCCCCGGGCAGGGCACCGATTGGGAGCGAAACCCTCACCCCTCCCCGAGCTCTGCGCATCTGGCGTCACACTGACGTCACACCGAAATCCTGCAGCCGCTTCCTCCAGCCCGATCTGCCCCCATCGCCTCACGAGCTCCCGTGACGGCCCTGCCAGGCAGGGACGCCGCCGGCCTCCGGGCCCCAAGTCCCGACTCGGCCCACCACGGCACACCCCTTAGGAGGGCTGCCCCCCGAGACACCTCCCCGGAGGCCGCCCTCCGCAGAATCGGCTCCCCACGGAGGCCCGCCAGCCGCGGCCCCGCCCGCCCGGCGCTCGCACAACTCCTAGCACAGCAGCCCCACCTCCGCCTGAGGTCGGCACCTGGCCGCCCGCTCCGTGGAGCCCGAGGACCCCACCGGTCCCCCCGCCGCGGGCATCAGGGGCACCCAGAGGCGCAGTCCGAAGCGTGGACCCTCACCTGCACTCAGGGTCGCGCAGCGAGAAAGCGGATCTGCGGAGCGACTGACCCCCGCACGTCCCGCCCCACTTCCGGCCGTGGCCCCGCCCCGTCGGAGCAGCGCAGTCGCTCTAGGTGGCGGGAGGACTGGGCGACTCGATGGTTCTGGCACTCGGCTCCCGGAGCCTGGGAAGGTCAAGTGAACTCTTAGAAATTCGCAGAATTGGGAGATTGCCGCTTGATAAAGACGTGAGAACACACATGGTAGAAGTGAGTCAGTCAAAAATGTTTTCTTGTCATCATTCTCTGAACAATGCACTATACCAACTATTTAGACTGCATTTATGTATTTTTAAAAAGATTTATATATTTCCTTGAAAGGCAGAGAGAGTCTTCCATCCTCTGGTTCACTCCTTAAATGGCCACAACAGCTGGAGCTGAGCCGATCCGAAGCCAGGAGCTTCTTCTGGGTCTCCCACGTGGGTGCAAGGGCCCAAGGGCTTGGGCCATAGCAGAGAGCCCGTGGTGGAGCAGCCAGAACTCAAACTGGTGCCCATGTGGGATGTCTGCACCACAGGCGTAGCTTTACCCACTATGCCACTGCACCAGCCCCTGCATTTATATTGTAGTAAGTATCATCAGGAATCTAAAGATGACAACATATGCTGGAGGATGAGTGAAGGTTATGAGCAAACACTATGTCATTTTATGCAAGCACTGGGGGATGCTGGTATCCTGAGTGAAGGCATCCACCTTTACATCACTGGAGTCACTTTGGATGTAACTGATTAATCCAAACCAAGATGGTCTGCTGGGCTTGCCTTGCTGGCCTGAACACTGTAATGCCTTTTATCTTAACTCCTGGAATGTTACTGTTTTTTGAGAAAATTCAGGAGTACTTAGGTTAGCTGTGGGTCCCCTTTGGCTTAAAATATAACCTCTTATTACCATAAGGGTGTAGGACTCCATTGTCTCACTGGTGCCAGAGACCACTCTTACATCCGTAAATCCCCCCAATAAGCTGCACTTTATGTAATCTTGAATTGATCCTCTTTCTTTAGTCTTTTTGCCTCTCCCATCTTTGGTGGCTTGTTCTCCCACCTGGGTTTTTCCAGAACACTGAGGAGCCAGAAGCAATTCCAGCAGTCATGGAGGGACAGCCACACAATGGAATACTGTTCAGCTGCAGGAAGAAGGAAATCCTACCACTGTGGCCACATGGACAAACCTGGAGGGCGTGAAGTTAAGCGAAATAAGCCAGGCACCGAAAGATAAATACCATGTGATCTCACTTATATGTGGAATCTAAAAAAAAATCAAACTCCCTGAAGCAGCAAATAGATTGGTGGATGCCAGGGATTGGTGGTAGAAGACTCAGAGGGTGTTTCAGGCAAGGAGGCAGGGATCAGAAAAAGCTGGGGGAATGACTTTCCCCCCGGGTTGCCTCTAATTCTCTTCCCACTGCCAGTTGCTGGAAATTGCTGTTGGAGTGATTAGAGAGGGCATAACTTGGACTCGAACCCTAGCAGTCTCATTCTGGAGCCCAAGTGTATGCACTTACAGTACAGGAAGTTACAGATTTGTGTTCGGCTGTTGGTCATTCTCTGCTCAGCTTTAACCCATCAAATCTATTGCCTTTTTTTTTTTTTAACAAAGTTATGGAGCTTGCATTGTGGCACAAAGGGTTCACACCAATAGGGATGCTGGCATCCTATATTAGAGTGCTGGTTTGAGTCCTGGCTGCTCCACTTCTGAACCACTTTTCTACTGAGGTGCCTGGGAAGACAGTGGATGATGGCCCAAGTATTTGGGCCCCTGTTACCCACCTGAGAGGTCCAGATGGAACTCCTGGCTCCTGGCTTCAGCCTAGCCTAGCCTTGGCTGTTGTGGCCATATGGGGAGTGAACCAGCTGATGGAAGAACAGAAAATCTTGCTTACTCTTGCTCTCTGCCTTTTAATACATAAATAAATTTTTATTTATTTTTTTATTTATTTTATTTTTTTATTTTATTTTTTGACAGGCAGAGTGGACAGTGAGAGAGAGAGACAGAGAGAAAGGTCTTCCTTTTGCCGTTGGTTCACCCTCCAATGGCCGCCGCGGCCGGCGCGCTGCGGCCGGCGCACTGCGCTGATCCGATGGCAGGAGCCAGAAGCCAGGTGCTTTTCCTGGTCTCCCATGGGGTGCAGGGCCCAAGCACCTGGGCCATCCTCCACTGCACTCCCTGGCCACAGCAGAGAGCTGGCCTGGAAGAGGGGCAACCGGGACAGAATCCGGCACCCCGACCGGGACTAGAACCTGGTGTGCCGGCGCCGCTAGGCGGAGGATTAGCCTAGCGAGCCACGGCGCCGGCCATAATACATAAATAAATTTTAAAAAAGAAATAAAAGTATTTGCAATCTCCTAGTCATACCTCTTCCTGATTATATTAACCACTTAACACCCCACCACCAATAATTTATAAACAAGGTACACAATTTCCTTCCATTTTTAAAAAACAATTTACACTTTTTAAAAATTATTTATCTGAAAGGCAGAGTGACAAAGAGAGGAGAAAGATCTTCCATTCTCTGGTTTACTCCCCAAACATCTATAACAACTGGGGCTGGGCCATGCCAAAGCCAGGAGCCAGGGACTCCATCCAGGTCTCCCATCTGGGTGGCAGGAACCCAAGTACTTGAGCAATTATCTGGTGCCTCTCAGGAGGCACATCTGCTGGAGGCCAGCTCCAGTTGCTCAGATACTAGACACAGGTGTCCCAAGCAGCAGTGTAGCCCTCTGCCTCAGTGCCTGCCTTGCTGATGGCTTCTTCTTGCAAACAGAACTTCCAGTCGTATATTCTCCCCAGGCTCATTCAGTAAGTGTCCACAAGTAGCAGGTTCTTTCAGCTTATCTAAAACTGTCCTTATTTCTCTTTTGATGATAGTTTAGCCTGCATAGAATCGTAGGTTGTTATTTTCCCAGAATCTTCTGGCTTCTACAATTTCTGATGACAATTTTACTGACTTTCTTCTTTAATTGCTTTTTTTTTTTATTTTTTGACAGGCAGAGTGGACAGTGAGAGAGAGAGACAGAGAGAAAGGTCTTCCTTTGCTGTTGGTTCACCCTCCAATGGCCGCCGTGGCCGGCGCACTGCACTGATCCGATGGCAGGAGCCAGGTACTTATCCTGGTCTCCCATGGGTTGCAGGGCCCAAGCACTTGGGCCATCCTCCACTGCACTCCCGGGCCACAGCAGAGAGCTGGCCTGGAAGAGGGGCAACCGGGACAGAATCCGGCGCCCCGACCGGGACTAGAACCCGGTGTGCCGGCGCCGCAAGGCGGAGGATTAGCCTAGTGTCTAATTGCTTTTAAGAACTTATTCTTTGATTCTGTTTTTCTGCACTTTCAAGGCAGAAAAACACTTTTTCTTGCTTGTAATTTGACATAATTTTAAAATTTATTTTATTTAATTTATTTTGAGAGACACACACATACACACACACACACACACACACACGAGAGAGAGAGAGGCTCCCATCTGCTAGGTCACTCCTCAAATGCCTATAATAGCCGGGCCATGGGGAACCAGGAACTCAGGTGTGGTGAGGTTGGTGTCTACACAAGGCAGGATCAGTGTGGCAGGGCAGGGCAGGGTGCTAGATACTGGGAATAAAGATGAGGCACCCACATCAGAGGTCAGGACCAGCACAGTCTCAGACTTCAGGGCCGTGCTGCCCTGGACATGAGAGGAACAAGGTCTTGCTTCTTTCTCTGGAGCAGGGCTTCAAGTTCCAAACCTGATGTGAGCTCTAGGCTGGAGCAGAGGGAAGAGCCTTGGAACCCACATTCACCAAGAACTGAGGGGACCTGGAGCTAGGGGCACAAGGGTGAGGGTGAGTCCCCCCTCTATTTTAAAAAGATTTATTTATTTATTTGAATGTCAAAGCTACAGAGGAGAGACAGAGGCAGAAAGAGGGAGAGAGAGAGAGAGAGCGAGCAAGCAAGAGAGAGCGCGCGCGAGCTCTTCCATCTGCTGGTTTACTCCCCAAATGGCTGCAATAGTTGGGGCTGGATTAGACCAAAGCCAGGGTTCAGGAGCTTCTTCCGGGTCTCCCACTGGAATACAGGGGCCCAAGGACTTGGGCCAGCCTCCACTGCTTTCCCAAGCGCATTAACAGGGAGCTGTATCAGAAGTGGAGCAGCCGGGACTTGAACAGGTGATCATATGGGGTGCCAGTGCTGCAGGTGACAGCTTTACTTGCTACGCCACGGTGCCAGCCCCTCCCCCGCTCTCTTTTGGTTCTGTCCGCAGGTGGTGCTGCCTCACTAGGCCTCTCTTTGTAAGCAGCAAGTTAAAGTTCTTATTGTCCCTTTGCTTTGTGTCCTTCCTTCTCCATTTTCTGTCTTTGATCTTGTCTTGCTGTTAATGGCCCCTATTAGCTGCATAAATGGGTTGATATATTTTTTTAATTTTTATTTTATTTGTTTGACAGGTAGAGTTACAGACAGTGAGAGGGAGAAACAGACAGAAAGGTCTTCCGTCTGCTGTTTCATTCCCCAAACAGAGGTGAAGGCTGGAGCTGGGCCAATCCGAAGCCAGGAGCCAGGAACTTCCTCCAGGTCTGCCACACAGGTGCAGAGGCCCAAGGACTTGGGCCATCTTCTACTGCTTTCCCAGGCCATAGCAGAGAGCTGGATCAGAAGAGGAGCGGCCGGGACTCAAACCGGTGCCCATAAGGGATGCCAGCGCCTCAGGTAGAGGATTAATCTCCTGTGCCACAGTGCCAGCCCCAATATTTTCTTTACTGTAGAAATATGCTCTTTCTGGAGCTGGCATTGTGGCATAATGGGCTAAGCTGCTGCCTGAAGTGCTGGCATCCATATGGGTGCCAGTTCTATTCCCAGATGCTCCAATTCTGTTACCGGTGAAATGGCAGGGTTCTTGTCTTCGCGCAAGAAAGAATTCAGGTGTGAGACAGAGAGTAGCGGAAAGTAAAATAGCAAGGTTTATTAGGGAAGGGACATCCGTAAGAACAGATGGGCACCTCTCCAGATACAACCTGAGAGAGAGTGCCCAGTCACTCGGACTGGGGGAGAGTGGGGTTCCGTGGTTGAGTGGGGAGTACGCCTGGGCAGGGCAGGCGGGCGGCACAGCAATGAGGCAGAGGGCTGAGCATGCAGTCTGGTTGAGGCCGGGGGTTTTTAAGGGGATAGGTCTTGCCTCCCCACTTCTGCTCCTCTTGAAACAAAGGACTTCTTGGATGTAAATAGAAAAACTCCTATCTGAGTTTTCCCCTGAAGCTATCAGACGGGGAAGCCTGACTGGCACTGCCCTGGTTAGAGGAAGGATGGGCAGGATATTGAAGTGCAGATACTGAGCTGTACCTGGAAGGGGCAGAAGGGGCGGGGACCCCCAGCTGGCAGGTTATCAGGTAGGAGGGGCAGGGCAGCATGCAGATACTGGGCTGCCCCTGAAACGTTATCGGGATTACTTTGAGATGCATATCCTGGCAAATGTCTCCTGCAGAACAGTAGTAACCTCCCTTCTGAAAGAGAAAAGAGCAGAAGTGAGGCAGCGATTCGGGTCTCTAGCCTGACTTCCCGGGCTTTCAGATTTAACTGGTGTTTGACCAGTGCTTACTGCATAGCCTGACTCAGAGGAGAAGTTGTGGCAGACGTCTCTGCCATCCTTTGGCTTCCGGTATTTACCGTGTAGCCAGTGGGTTATGGGCCTGGGTTTCCGGGTTTAACTAGTCTTACTGTGGAACCCATAAGTTTAGGTTTTGGGCTTCCGGGTTTTCCCCGTGTAGCCTGTGGACATTAGAGCTTTCTTGGGCTCCTGGAACCCAGTGCTCTAGCATCTGCCGCATAACCATCTCTTGTCGTGTCTAAGTCTCTTCTGGAACACTTTCTCCCTTTTGGCTAGACCTCCCGTTTGATCCACATTTGAACCAGCAATACATTTGAACTAGCAATGCCTGGTTGTTCAGTGTTAGCTGGACGGAGACTTGTCAGTCCCTCTTTAAAGGATCTGGCTTCTGAGCCAGAGACTGGAGCAGCTAGAAAGAAACACGTTTATGACTGAAGTTTAGCATCATTTCACATCTTGGCACCACTTTTAATCTAAACAGCCTGATTGGTTATTATCTCTGCAAGATGAGGGATACATCTTTTGAATCTCCAGGGGCCCCCTGGAGATGTCAAAAGTCCAGAGAATTTAGAACTTTGATTTTCAGAAAGTCTGCTAAAGGTGCCAAGAGAACTTAGAGTATCGGGGCAAAATAGAATTCCTTAACATCCTGAAATGATAGCCATTCATTTAATCAGGGCGATTAAAACACTTTTAGACCAGATTTAATTATAATGATATTTAACATAACTTTTTAAGACTTAATGCTTTTCATCAATCTGAACTTAACAGAGACAGTAGAGTACACAATAGATTATTTTGGCAGAACATGAATTCTATGTCTCTTGTTGTCGAATAAACCAGAAATAAAAACCTTGAACATAGGAGTTAGCACACGAAATCATCACATAACTCAGCACTATTTAACAGAGTCAAAAAAAGCTTACAGGACCTAACTCTAGAAATGGCAGAGTAACCAATTAAGCAGACACTGTTAAAAGAGATGTTACAGTTTTTACAAGAGCAGATTTTAAGATTTACGATTTAGACCATTTCCAGATATTTACGAACATATTAATACACATTTTTAAAAAAAACCCATTGTTGTAACAGAAGATCAGACTTCAGCTTTAGGTCTGTGATTTTGGCATTAAGACTTAACTTATAGAAAACTTTAAAATATTTAAAAATACTTAAAAACTTTAAAATATTTAAAAAATATTTTAAAATCATAAACTTTTTGTGACTTGCTCACACCGTCTGAAACTTACACCCATAGTTACTAGTCCCGGCTGCTCCTCTTCCTGTCCAGCTCTCTGCTGTGGCCCCGGAAGGCAGTGGAGGATGGCCCAAGTGCTAGGGCTCCTGACCCGTGTGGGAGACCAGGAGGAAGTGTTACCGGAGAAATTGCAGGGTTCTTGTCTTTGTGCAAGAAAGAATTCAGGCGTGAGACAGAGTAGTGGGAGGTAAAATAGCAAGGTTTATTAGGGAAGGGCACCCCTCCAGACAGAGCCTGAGAGACTGGGGGCAGGGGGAGTGAGGTTACATGATTGAGTAGAGAGATTACACCTGACCAGGCCAGGCGGGCAGCTCAGCAGAGAGGCAGAGGGCTGAGCGCACAGTCCGGTTGAGGCCGGGAGTTTTTAAGGAGATGGGTCTCCTGTCTTCACACATCTCCTCCCGAAACAAAGGATTTTATGGCTGTAAATACTAAGAAGCTCCTATCTGAGCTTTTCCTTGAAGGTATCAGACAGGAGGAAGGCTAGCTGGCGCCATCCTGGGTTCAGAGGAAGGGTGAGCAGGACCCCTAGAGAATGGGGATCCGGAGCAGGGTGTTTGAAATGCAGATACTGGGCTGCATCTGGGAGATTGTGGAAGATTTGTCAGGCAGAAGGGGCAGGGATCTCCCCCTGGCAGGTTATCAGGTAGAAGGGGGCAGGGCAGGATGGGAAAGCTGGGCTGCCCCTGAAGCATTATCAGGATGTAGATGCATATGCTGGATGTAGAAGTCTTCTTTGTCACACACACATAAGCTCATACCTAACTTCCTGCCTAACAGAAGCACCTGGCTCCTGGCTTTGGATCGGCGCAGCACTGGCTGTAGCGGCCTTTTGGGGGGTGAACCAATGGAAGGAAGACCTTTCTCTCTATCTCTCTCTCTCACTGTCTAACTCTGTCAAATAAGTTAAAAAAATACACATAATACATTTTCCATGTTTTACTTAGCACTGATGCCTAGATGACTTAAGACACTGAGTTATTAATGACCACCACACCATTATCTGAATTAAAAGTCAAAATTACATTTCCATGCTCTTAAGTAACTAATAAGAATAACACCCCCCAGACAGCAAACATGGACACTAGTGCATGTTTACAACTTTGAAAAGATCTTCATCTTTAAAAGAAACAAGTTTAGGGGCCGGCGCTGTGGCCCAGCAGGTTAATGCCCTGGGCTGAAGAGCTGGCATCCTATATGGGCGGCGGTTCAAGACCTGGTTGCTCCTCTTCCAATCCAGCTCTCTGCTATGGCCTGGGAAAGCAGTAGAAGACCTCTCTCTCTCTCTCTCTCTCTCTCTCTGCCTCTCCTCTCTCTGTGTAACTCTGACTTTCAAATACATAAAGAAATCTTTAAAAAAAAAATCCAGTTCTCTAAAAAAGAAACAAGTTTAAAGCATATCAAAGACATGTAAAACTGAGCAAGTGATCCAAGCAAACTGAAGGACATTTGCATTCACCCAATTTTCTGAACCAATCTGTATTGGTTTACTTTAATTAACAACATAAAGGCTTGTATACATAGAATTTACTCTCATTTTTATAAGACCACTCTAGCTGGAAAGCAAGAAAATGAATACAACATAGGTCTTACATCATTTACAACATTTTAATGCATTTTACATAATTTGAATTGACTTAAAAAGCTGTTACTTTATCAAATTTAGAGTCTTCTCCTTTGAGAATTCCAGGGATCCTACTGGAAGCCTCAAAATTGGAAGACTCAGTTTAGGGCTTAAACTATCAGAGAGTCAAACTATTTAGCCAAAAATTAGTATGTTTAACCTTGAAAGGAACGGCCGAGAGCCAAGAGCCGCCATAAAAAAATGGCCTTAATAAAACAGTCCTGAGAAATGGGGAGTAAACTAAGTTCACAGAGAAAGCAGATAGCTACTACCCAGAGATAAGGGCTACTACCCAGAGATAAGGGCGACAGAACATCCTGGTATGCACCTAAGCCCCCTCCCCTGTGCTTGTTCAAGCTTAACAAAGAAACCCCGAGGCACGTAGGGCACGTAGCCACCCCTTTCTGCTCTTCAAGGATCCCCTCCCCATATCCAAGCTTAGACACGTAGGGCACGTAGCCACCCCTTTCTGCTCTTCAAGGACCCCCTCCCCTTGTCCAAGCTTAGACACGTAGGGCACGTAGCCCCCGTTTCTCCTCCTCCTCGACGACCTCCTCCCCTTGTAGTTGCCCAATAAACTCACGCCACCCTATGGTATGTTAATTTTGCGGTTTTGCCCCTTAAAAGCTGTGTGAGATAGCTGTTCGGGGCTCCTCTCTCTTGCTCGCTGCTTGTGGCAGCAGAGGGCCCATTTGCGCAAATGAAATAAAATTACCTCCTGCCTTTTGCATCGTCTGGTCTGGAGTCTGTGTTTCTGGGGTCGTCACAAAAGGACACCACTTTTGGGGTCCTACAACCTGAGCATTTTAACTAGTGTTAAGGTAATTACTCAAGCATTAAAAACAGGCAAATAATGTAAACAACTTCGCCTTGCAGTTTTCCCAATCAAGACTCAGTACTGGCAATAGAAAAACACAAAACCTTCAAGACATGTGCAAACTCTCATCAGATAAGTTAGCTACAGCAGCACAGAAAAGAGCTGATCATCAGTGTATGAGCCCATTGCTTAGGTTTTCATTAACTGCAAAGAGAAAGACACATCAGGTTGGAAAGGGTTAATGGATTAAGGTTCTAGCTCCCTTAGGTAAGGCCAGTAGTAGCCAGAGGCATTTCCCCTCCCCCCTCCTAGTGAGGAGGGGTATTGAATTGGAAATAGAGAGGAAAAAAAAGCAGCCCCCCCCCCCCAGCACTCTCACCAGAGATGTCTGGCCGTGCCTATGTGGGTGCAGCAGGCCACGTTGACTAGAATAGTGTGCAGAGAAAGGCCATGGTGCCCCCTTTACAGGGAAGACGGTGCACGCCAGGGCCTAGCAGGACTGGCCGTGGGATTGGGTAGGCGCTCTGTTTCACCAAGAGTGCTGGGAACCTCATATAGCAAATCCTTTTTAACACAACAGAAGTTCGCATTTGCCTAGTCTAATTAAAATGGCCACGAAGCTGAGATCTTAATCTATTCAACTCGAATATTTCAACCAAAGCCAGATCCAATCAGGGCTACTACAATCAGTCAATTAAAAACAGATAGTTATCTTTAGCTCCTTTCCAGATTCAGTCCTCAGGCATTCAAAGCTTAGCAACAGTAACAGCACACAAAAACTTTCAGACGCACCAGAGCTACCATAAGCTGCAAAGACATTTATCGGGTTGGAAGGGTTATTGGATCAAGACTTTTCCCTTGTGGAATTTCCCTCTCCCTTCCTCGAGGCAAGCGCTATAGAAACAGATATGAGGAGCACAAGGAGAGGGGGAGGGAGACCGGGAGGAAGTGGGAAAGCGACAGAGGACATGTTGTGTGTTACTGCCCTCATCTCCCCCCAGAAATCTCTGGCCAACTACTTCTCCTAATCACCCTCCCATTTCTTACAGTCCCTCTGGAGTTTCGGCTGTAGCTAAGCCATGGCCGGGGGGGGGGGGGGACTCTGTGTTCTTGGAGAGCTGTGGGGTGCCGGACACTCAACAGTCACTTCCACAGATCCGGTCCCGCTTGAGGGAAGGAATACGGACCTTCAATGTCTTCTTAAAATCCCTTCGTGGTTGCCAAAATGTTACCGGTAAAATGCAGGGTTCTTGTTTTCCTGCAAGAAAGAATTCAGGCATGAGACAGAGAGTAGTGGGAGGCAAAATAGCAAGGTTTATTAGGGAAGGGACATCCGTAAGAACGGATGGGCACCTCTCCAGACAGGACCTGAGAGAGAGTGCCCAGTCACTCAGACTGGGGGAAAGATCGAGGTTACATGGTTGAGTGGAAAGAGTACACCTGGGCAGGCCAGGTGGGCAGCTCAGCATAAAGGCAGAGGGCTGAGTGCGCAGTCTGGTTGAGGCCAGGGGTTTTTAAGGGGATGGGTCTTGCTTTCCCACCTCTGCTCCTCTTGGAACAAAGGACTTCTTGGATGTAAATACTAAAAACTCCTATCTGAGCTTTCCCCTGAAGTTATCAGATGGGTTGCCCCAGTTAGAGGAAGGATGGTTATTGGGTAGAAGATACTGGGTTGCCCCTGAAACATTATCGGGATGACCTTGAGATGCAGATGCTGGACCCAAATGTCTACTTAGGCCTTTGTCACACACACATAAGCTCATACCTGACTTCCTATCTAACAGAAGTGACTCAGTTTAGATAGGTGTTCATGGCACTAGTTCTTAAGGTGCAGTTACGTATTTTGTTTGACTATTTGCTTTTCTTTCATCTTTATCACTCATTTCAACTTTAAGAAAAGTGATTGTAATCTTGTACTTTCAAGTGTGTGGAGCCAGGTTGGGGTTTTCTTGTTTGGGCTTCTTCAAAAATGTTTTTCTATCATGAAGAATATGGTAACTTCAACTTCAAAAAATATTTTTTTACCATCAGATAATGAAGACAGGAGATAAACTTTAGGAGTACAAACAAAAGTTGGTTTAGGCATGTGAGATTTGTATGTGGATTCAAACTGATGAAGTCCTGTAAAAAGTCAACACAAGTGAAAGGGTTTTTTTCTGAAAGATTATTTGGATAAAACAAACAAGAAAACCAGTTAATTGGGAAGATAATAGGAATCGACTCAGGTTGATGGGAGACTCGATGTGTAGATTCTGCTCTTTTTTAGATCTTTCTTTCTTTTTTTCTTTCCTTCTTTCTTTTTGACAGGCAGAGTTAGTGAGAGAGAGAGAGAGAGAGACAGAGAGAAAGGTCTTCCTTTTTCCATTGGTTCACCCCCCAAGTGGCTGCTATGGCTGGCGCTGCGCCGATCCAAAGCCAGGAGCCAGGTGCTTCCTCCTGGTCTCCCACACGGGTGCAGGACCCAAGGACTTGGGCCACAGCAGAGAGCTGGACTGGAAGAGGAGCAACCGGGACAGAATCCAGTGCCCCGACCAGGACCAGAATCCAGGGTGCTGGCGCCGCAGGCAGAGGATTAGCCTATTGAGCCACGGCGTGGCTTATTATGTGTACTTTTAACATCTTAAATGCTGTAGGGGAGACTTTGTGTTTGTTAGCATGTATTCTCATAGGTTGTCTATACATGACAATTCAAGACTATGTAACTATGGGTGTAAATTTCAGAAGGTGTGAGCAAGTCATAAAAAGTTTTAAGAAAAGTTTACAATTTTAAAACATTGTTCATAGAGTTTTCTTTTTTAAAAAGATTTATTTATTTATTTGAAAGTCAGAGTTACACAGAGAAAGAGGAGAAGCAGAGAGAGAGAGAGAGAGAGAGAGAGAGAGAGAGGTCTTCCATCTGCTGGTTCACTCCCCAATTGGCTGCAACGGCTGGAGCTGTGCTGACCGGAATCCAGGAGCCAGGAGCTTCTTCCAGGTCTCCCATGCGGGTGCAGGGTCCCAAGGACTTGGGCCATCTTCTTTCTGCTTTCCCAGGCCATAGCATAGAGCTGGATCGGAAGTGGAGCAGCCGGGTCTCAAACTGGCATCCATGTGGGATGCTGGCGCTTCAGACCAGGGCGTTAACCCGTTGCGCCACAGCATCGGCCCCAAGTTTTCTACAAGTTGAATGTGAATGCCAAAATTACATTGACCCAAGATTGAAGTCCAATCTTCTGTTATGACAACGAGGTTTTTGAAAAATGCATATTAATATGTTAGTAAATATCCATATCATTGCTTGGTTCCAGTCCTGGCTGCTCTACTTCTTTTTTTCTTTTAAATTTTTATTTATTTAAAAGAGTGACACAACACACACACACAGAAAGAGGTCTTCCATCTGCTGGTTCACTTCCTCACTTCCTTTGGGTCTCCCACAGGGGTGCAGGGGCCCAAGTACTTGGGCCATCTTCTGGCCCAGGCCATAGCAGAGAGCTGGATTGGAAGTGGAGCAGCGCCTCACTGTTACCTTACAACCATATCTTGGATCCGTTATTGGGTTTGTTCTTGTTAGCTGTTATCTTACTCGGACCAGCGCCCATATGGGATGCCGGCACTGCAGGGGGCAGCTTTACCAGCTATGCCACAGCGCCGGCCCCGGCCCCGCCTGCTCTACCTCTAATCCAGCTTCTTGCTAATGTGCCTGGGAAGGCAGCAGAAGATGGCTTTGTCTACGCAGCCGGAGCTCGGCCAGCGCCGCCCCGCCTCGCCTGTAGCCCCGCCCCCTGCCCCGCCCCGCGCCTCCCCGCGCACCCGGAACTCCGCGTCGCAGTCGCGTTGCTGGAGGGGCCAATTTGGTCCCGGACTCTGCGCCCTACGCGGGTTCCGGCGGCGAAGGCGGAGCATGGCGGTGAGCGTGGCGGAGGCGCGCGCGCTGCGGGGCCCTGGGCTGCTGGCGGCCTCCAGTGACCCTGATGCTGCCCTCTTCTCTTCAGGCCCCAGGACGTCCTGCTCGCGAGGCCTCTGCGGCCTCAGGCTCAGGTACCGCCTGCGCGCCACGCAGACCCCGGGCCCCTGGCGCGGTTCCGGTGCCCCGAGTACTTCCCCTGTTTCCGTGCAGGGCGACCCACGTGCGGTGCCGCCGCCCGCAAAGCGAACCCCGCAGTCTCTGAGGGCAGTGCCGCCTCCAGGAAGTCCAAGAAGAAAATCCGGGACAGGGCTCCTGCGGCGAACGGAGGCCAGACGGCTTCGGAGCAGCCCGCTCCAGAGGAAGCCTCGCGAAGTGCCGAGGCGCAGGCAAGGGGGTCTCCCGGTGGCGTCTAGAAATCAGCCTTGTGGAGGCAAGGAAGGGCCTGGGGCGGCAGGTCCCGGTGCCGGCCCTCAGCCCCTCTCTCCACCCGTCTCAGGCGGAGCAGCTGGCCCGAGAACTGGCCTGGTGCGTGGAGCAGTTGGAGCTGGGCCTCCAGACGCGGAAACCCACCCTGAAGCAGAGTGAGTGGGGGTGTGGCGGTGGCGGCGCTGGGTGAGAGGAGGTGGGTACAGAGCGGGGGACTGGCCTTTTCTCTCATGCGCAGGAGAGCAGGCTGTCGGGGCCATACGAACCCTGCGCAGCGACAGGACGCCCCTGCCCCGGAAGCGGCAGCTGATGCGTGCCCTGTTTGGAGACTACAGGGCTCAGATGGATGCCGAGCGTCTGGAGGCCCTGCGGTCTCTTAGGGCTGGTGAGGAGCTTTGCGTTTTGGGATGTCCGGTTCAATAGAGAGGAAGGGCTTAGGGAGTGCATCTCTGACGCTGGTGGGGATGGAGTTGAGCTCAGGGAAGCCTGGGCGGGGCGGAAGTGTGGAGCCCTCAGCAAAGCAGAACTGGGCCTGGGCGCAGGGGGCAGAGGTTCTCGGAGGGGAAGGAGCCTGGCCCACAGCTGGCCCTGCCTCACCTTCCATGCAGCAGTTAGTAAGTCCTGGAACCAGCCATCCACCTTGCTCCAGTCCTGAAGCTACCACTTAGGTCGTTAACACCCTTGGCAAGTTCCGGTTCTCTCCGTGATTCTGTAAGTCATGATAGGAACTGCCTTAGGATTCTCAAGATCAGTTGATTTCTGCTGAGGGTCAGGGTTGCATGAGCAGTCGTAACTGCACAGGTGCTGTTTGCTGTTACTCGGTCCTGACTCTGATGCCCTCTGGCCCCCCCCCCCCCCCCAGCTGCTCGGTCTGCCCAGGTGCAGCCTGTGGGTGAGGCCACCAGAAAGAAGAGCCGAAAGGTCTGCAGGCCACGTCCAGTGGGAGGCGCCAAGGCCACTGTGGATACTCCTGATGAAGAGTTTAGGTTCAATTTCTTTTAGCCTCTCCCCCATCAAAGAACAACCCCGGGATGTTGTCTTGAGTGCAGAGACTTTCCAGGAGGTCTCTGTTGGCAGAGGTCAGCTTCGTCTACAGCAGGGCTGTTGGGCTGCTGTGAGTGTCAGACAAGTGCAAGCCCCCATTTGTATGTTTTTGGATGACATGCCCCTCCTGGCATGAGAGAGAGAGAGGAAAATCTACAGGAAACAGAAATGAGTGTCATGAAAAGAATAATGTACTTTATTGGTTTTTCAGGCTTGGTTAAGTGCTCCTGGTAATAAGGATTAGTGGTGAAGCTACCTAATTGTACGCTGGGGCTCAGTTTTGAAAATAAGCCCATTAAATATTTCATTGCTTTATACCATTTTGTCTTATTGCCTCAGTCTCCACTTTTGATGGAAGTGGATGATTGAAAGAATGCTGAACATCTCTGTCTGAGGAAGTACACGAGCTGAGGGCCCAGCATAGTTGGGTCCAGGACCTCACCCGACGTGTGGTCCCTTGTCCTTGTTGCCCTCGTGAGCAGTGTTATCCCCAGGGCCGCTGTGGGTCCCAGCAGCACAGGCTGTTCAGAACACTGCGTCAGGCCCAACATCTCCGTCTGTCTTTTGCTTTCTGGTCAGTGGTGCTTCTGCCCACCTGGCTGCTTAGGTGGCAAACTTGTCATCTCCCTTTTTCAACACACGTCAGTACTTGAATGGTTGTCAGATCTGCGTCTCATCTGCACTGCTGCTCTTGGTTCCGGCCCCAGGTCTCAACCATGACTGCTGTGTTGGCCTGATGTCTGCTGCGTTGCCGCTCTGTGGGTGTGTCGGCTCATGGTTCTCCTGACTGAATGGCTTCATTAAACCCAGACTACGGTATGAAAACTGACACACAAGGCCTTACGGCAGGAGCGTCACGATGGCTCTGACATAACCTCCCGCCCTTGTTCCAGCCTCTCTGGTTTCTTGTTTACTCCTGAAATAACCAAACGTTATCCTGCCTCAGGGTTTTCAGCATTACTGCTCATTTTATGTGGGTTTCCTTGACTGGCTCCTGGGAAAGCAAATATCAACGGGCTTCGTCCATTGTTTACTAGGCGAGGTAATATCCTGTGAAGAGACTCAGCAGTGTTCACAGGAAGTGGTTCCCGCTTGGGCACAGTGCAGATGTAAAGTGTCAGAATGACCCCTTTATTTAGTGTCTGCTTTCTTGCTAAGAATGCTGTTTGTTGAAATCACAGACAACCGCTTTGTTGTCAGGAATGGTGGGTAGAAAGGAGACAGCCTGATCTCAGGAGGATGCCCTGGTCTGTTTGTGAAGCAGTTTCACACACGCGGCTTGTGGAAGCCACTCACACCTCTGTCTTGATTCTGTGCATTCTCGGGAAATAGCCTAGTCCACGTCACAGTTGAGACCTGGTGTTATCCCAATTACACCTCCCTGCCTTCTGTTCCCATTTAGATTCCACCTAAATGCCCCTCCCGTAAATGCTGTAACGTCCCCTATCTCTGCGGTGAGGTGCCCTGTGCATCTGAGTATAGTCTGCCTGGGAATAAGACAGTAAACTGGGGTTACACAGGTTAGTCCCTGTTGGCTTGGGATGCTTGGGCTAGGACAGTCTTCATCTTGGATTTTGTCGCTTCCTCTCCCATTCCCCATTCGCAGTTTGACCCTTTGCATTGGGTATATTTCTAGGAGTTGGGAGGGCCTAAGAAAGGGAACACCAGGGGAGATCTTCCTTTCCTGATGTCTGTAGTTACATTCCCTCTCTGAAACCCATCTGGGCCCTGTTAAAACCACCTGTTCCTTGGTCCATTCTGCTTAAGGGCTCAGGGTTTACTTTAAGATCAGAGTATGGTTGTGGTCTGATGAGGGTAATGGAGAAGACTGGAGACTGAAGGCGGTTTCCTCCATTTGGGACTTCCCAGCTCTAGAACCTTGAGTTTGGGGACTGGAGCTGTGGCGTAGTGGGTAAAGCTGCCACCTGCAGTGCCGGCATCCTGTTTGGCACCTGTTCGAGACCCAGCTGCTCCACTTCTGATCGAAGCTCTCTGCTGTGGCCTGGGAAAGCAGTAGAAGATGGCCCAAGTTCTTGGGCCCCTGCACCCACATGGGAGACCCGGAAGAAGCTCCTGTCTCCTGGCTTCAGGGCAGCACAGCTCTGGCCATTGTGGCCATCTGGGTGGTGAACCAGCGGATGGAAGACCTCTCTGCTTCTGCCCCTCTCTCTAACTCTGCTTTCAAATAAATAAATAAATCTTAAAAAAAAAAAAAAATAGAACCTTGAGTCCAGCAAATGTCTGGGTATAATTTTTCCAGCCTGGTATCCTAACACAATAGAAGATGGACTAGGACAGGGATGATGTTGTCAGTTAGGAATTGGGGTTAAGGTTGTTAGAGTCTAGGATTACAGAGCCAGGCTCGGTTCACAGAGTTGAGCTGATTCCTTTTGTAACAGCTTCATCACTGATCTCTAACTCTTCAGTGGAGCCCTTGGCAGAGCTCATATTAATGTGTGAGAAGAGATCTGGCTTTCTAATGTGTTCTTTAAATGCCATGACCTCAAACAAACAGGTGAGTATTTCAGCAACATTTGATTTTCTTGGTTTATTTTGGGAGGTGAATAGAGCACCCATCCTCTCCACTTCTGAATCCCTGCAGTGATCAGCGGAACAGGGCCAAAGCCAGGAGCTGTGAACTCAGTACAGGCCTCTCCTGTGGGTGGCAGGGACCCAACTACGAGCCATCACCACTGCCTCCCAAGGTCTGCAGTAGTGGGGAGCTGGGATCAGGGAGTGGAGCCCAGACTATTACAGGAAGCAGGTGTCAAAGTGGCCTCAACCACCAGGCCCAGCACCACCTCTAGTTTTCTTTCTTAAACATGGTTACTGATTTTTTTTTAAGGGGTGCATCCAACCTTGGAACCTGGTGGATTTTTGAATCAGATTGCTAAGGCTGTAATCCTTGCTCTAGGTGAGCTTTGTCTGATTAAACTTTTTTTTTTTGACAGGCAGAGTTAGAGACAGAGGACAAAGAGAAAGGTCTTCCTTCCATTGGTTCAACCCTCAAATGGTTGCTACAGCCTGCGCACTGTGCAGATCCAAAGCCAGGAGCCAGGTGCTTCCTCCTGGTCTCCCATGTGGGTTCAGGGCCCAAGCACTTGGGCCATCTTCTACTGCTATCCCAGGCCACAGCAGAGAGCTGGACTGGAAGAGGAGCAACTGGGACAGAATCCGGCGCCCCGACCAGGACTAGAACCCGGGGTGCTGGCGTCACAGGTGGAGGATTAGCCTAGTGAGCTGTGGCGCCAGCCACATTTTTTTTTTTTTTTTTAAAGATTTATTTACTTACTTGAAAGAACTACACAAAGAGGAGAGGCAGAGAGAGATCCGCTGGTTCACTCCCCAGATGGCTGCCACGGCCAGAGCTGTGCCAATCAGGAGATAGGAGCTTCCTCTGGGCCTCCCACGTAGGTGCAGGGGCCCAAGGACTTGGGCCATCTTCCACTGCTTTCCCAGGCCATAGCAGAGAGCTGGATCAGAAGTGGAGCAGCCAGGACTCCGACCGGTGCCCATATGGAATGCCGGCACTGCAGGTGGTGGCTTTACCCATTACATCACAGTGCCAGCCCCTACTGAATCTTATAGTAGACATTTTCTGATAGCAATTTTAAATTTCTCTTGGTTGCTCTACAAGCTACATTTGTGTGATTTTCTCCAAATGCTGAAGAAAGTTTTCACCTACCTTTTAAAAAAAGATTTATTTACTTATTTGAAAGGCAGTTAGAGGGAGAGACAGATCTTCCATCCACTGGCTTGCTCCCCAAATGGCCACAATGGCTGGAGCTAGGCTGATCCAAAACCAGGAGCCAGGAACTTCTTGCGGGTCTCCCATGTGGGTGAAGGGGCTGAAGGACTTGGGTCATCCTCTGCTGCTTTCCCAGGCGCATTAGCAGTGAGCTAAATCAGAAGTGGAGCAGCTGGGACTTGAACCTGCACCCGTATGGCATGCTGGCACCACAGGCAACTTTACCTGCTTTGCCTTAGTGTTGACCTCTCACCTACTTTCTTTATTGCTTATGATAAGTTTACCAACCTCAGGTCCATCAGTTTTCTGTGGACTAAGCATCTTTTGTTCCTCCTGAATGAGAATGCACCCAAGAACAATCTCCCCAGATTCAGGCTCTAGGCTCGCTGGCCTCTCACAAGCCACGTATCCGTGAATGAAACTAAGTGCTGGTTGGGCCTCCCCACCAACCTATGACCCTTGATGTTCCTTGGCCCACTTGGCACAGAATCAGCATGTCCTCTCGTGTCGCTGACCTGTCCTGGCGCTAGCTTGCATCCTAGAGTCTAGGTGGCATCTGTATAGGTTAGACTGCAAAGCACCCGAGTGTCTGGTTTATTTCTCAAATGCCTTTGAGAGCTGCAGCTGGGCCAGGCCAAAGCCAGGAGCCAGAAACTCAATCTGTACCCCCCATGTAATTGGTAGGAGCCCAGTTGAGTCCTTGAAGGGGGATATGTGGCTGGCCTGTAAGTCCAGGGTTTGATGCTATGACGTTGTCCAGCTAACCTTGGGTCTCCTCAGTGATTGGAATTCAGGCAGATGGAGTCAGGGCAGGTGGATGAAGGCCAGGGGTCAAGTTAGGGCTTTTGCTAGTTTTGTTTAATTTTATTTAATTGAAAGGCAGAGACAAATGGAGTGATCTTCCATCCTTTGCTTCACTTCCTAAATGCCTACAATAGCCAGGAGGCAGGACTCCATCTGTGTTTGCCATGTGGGTGGCGGGGGCCCAATTGAGCCATCACCACTGCCTGGCGGGGTACATTTAACAGGAAGCTGGAATAGTGAGTGGAGCCAGGGCATCAGCTGAACACTCCAGTCTAGGATGTGGGTGTACCAGGGTTGGTTAGTTTTAGGGTGGTTTGAGCTAGGATTGGGCTTAAATAGGGATGAAACCTGGAGCAAGGGATATGGTTGATGTTAGGTATTAGTGATAGTTTGACACCAGGGTTGAGGTTGGAATTGGGTCCAATGTTAGGTCTTAGGGTTGGGGTTATAGTAGGTTAGGTATTAAGAATAGAGCTCGAGTCTTAGGGTTAGGGATTTAAGATTAAGGTCGGAGGATAGGGTTGTTAGGGTTAGCTTTAGGGGATAGGGTTAAGTGTTAGGTTTAGGGTATGGGAGATTAGGCTATAAGGGTTAAGGATAGGATTTGGGTTGGGGTTTCGAGTTACAGTTAAGGCTTAAGGGGGCTAGGGTTGTTAGTGTTACAGTTGGGTGAGGGTTAGGGCTACTGCCTGACAATGGTCAGGGTTTGGGGTTAGGGTAGAATATGGGCTATGGTTTTAAGGTTGGGGTAGGTTTAAGGGCTATGGTTATTGGTATGAATAGGGTTTAGTGTTGGAGTCAAGCTATAGGATTTGGGTTAGGGTAGGGGTTAGCACTGTGTTAGGGTTAGGTTTGGAGTTGAGATAGGGTTACAGTTAGGGGTGGAGGTAAGGGCTTAGGGTCCATGTCAGTGTCAAGGTCTGGTTTAGGGTTAGGGTGGTTAGGATCTAGGGGTCAGGAGATGGGATTGGGATCAGGGTTTAGGGTTAGTTTTAGGGTTGAAGGTTAGAGTGTGAGTTAAGGGTTCAGAATTGGGTTGTTTAGGTTAGGGTTAGAGCTAAGGTTTAGGATTATGGTATAGGGTTATGGTTAGGGCTGGGATTAGCATTTGGGATTAAAGTTGGGGTAGGGTATAGAGTATGAGTTAGGGTTAGTGCTAGTTCTAGGATTCTTGGTTTAGGGTAAAGGGTGAGGCTTGCAGTTGAGGGTTAAGTCTAGGGTGTTAGGGTTTTACAGTTTTAGGGTTAGTGGGGTGGGTTTGATGGGGATAGAGTTATGGTTGGGGTTTTAGGGTTATGGTTGGAGTTTTAGATATAGGGTTTGGTTTAGTGTCAAGGGTCGGGTAGGATAGGATTAACTGGGGGTTAACTTTTGAGGACTGGGTTTGGGGTTAGGGTTTAAGTTTGGGGCTGGGACTAGGGGTTGGAGTTGGTGTTAGGTTTTAGGGTTAAGGATAGAGATAGGAGCCAGTGCCGCGGCTCACTAGGCTATTCCTCTGCCTTGTGGTGCCGGCACACCGGGTTCTAGTCCCGGTCAGGGCACCGGATTCTGTCCCGGTTGCCCCTCTTCCAGGCCAGCTCTCTGCTGTGGCCCGGAAAGGCAGTGGAGGATGGCCCAAGTGCTTGGGCCCTGCACCCCATGGGAGACCAGGATAAGTACCTGGCTCCTGGCATCAGATCAGCGCGGTGTGCCGGCCGCAGCGCGCTGGCCGTGGCGGCCATTGGAGGGTGAACCAACGGCAAAAGGAAGACATTTCTCTCCTACTTACATATGTGAAAGGCAGAATTACATGGGGAGACAGAAAGAAAGAGAAAGAGAGACAGAAAGAAAATCTTCCATCTGCTGCCTCACTCTCCAAATGGCCACAATAGCCAGGCCTGGGCCAGGCCGAAGCCAGGAGCCTGGAGCTTCTTCCAGGTCTCCCACATGGATGCAGGGGCTCCTTTTGCTGCATTCCTGGAAGCAGTAGCAGGGAGTGGTTTGGAAGTGGAGCAGATGGGACTTAAACCCAGTGCCCACATGGGACACGGTGCTGCAGGTGGCAGCGTAACTTGCTGTACCATGGCGCTGGCCCCTCCAGAGATTTTTTTTTTTTATTTTTTAGATTTATTTTATTTATTTGAAAGAGTTACAGAGGGAGGTAGAGCCAGAGAGCGAGAGAGAGGTCTTCCATTCCACTGGTTCACTCCCCAAATGACCGCAACGGCCAGAGCTGAGCTGATCTGAAGCCAGGAGCCAGGAGCTTCTTCCAGGTCTCCCACGTGGGTGCAGGGGCCCGAGGACTTGGGCCATCTTCTACTGCTTTCCCAGGCCATAGCAGAGAGCTGGATCGGAAGTGGAGCAGCAGGGACACAAACTGGTGCCCATATGGGATGTTGGTGCTTCAGGTGGTGTCTTTAACCTGCTGTGCCACAGCACCGGTCCCCAGAGACTTTCGCTGACCTGAAAAAAAAAAAAGGAACAGAAGGTGAAGGGGTAGGTAAATCTTATTATATGGGGTGAAACACATTTTTGGATTACAAATCACTCTAAGCTTGGATGCCCCGAGACAAGAGACTTGTTCTCTCTGCCTTATGAGAGTACTTAAAAAAAAATTCACAGAAAAAATGCAATTAAGAGATCAGGTTTTTATGGTACAAAACATTTTGAAATCCCGGCTGGTGTTGTAGCTCAGTGGGTTAAATCACCACTTCAATGCCAACATCTCATGTCAGAGTGCCAGACTGACTGCTGGAGACTTTGCTTCCCATCCAGCTTTCTGCTAATGCATCTGGGAAGGCAGCAGATGACAACTCAGCATGCTAACCCATGTGGAAGACCTGGATGCAGCTTATGGATCTTCCAATAGATGCAAGATTCTCTCATTCTCTCTCTCCCTTCCCTTTCTGTCACTCTGCCTTTCAATTAAGTAAATTAAAAACACTGAAATTCATGCAGCTGTTTCTTAATACATACATTCCATGAACATTTTTTAATTCCTCATATAATCAAGTAAAAGAGCAACTGAAGCTGTCATAGAGTTGTATTTCATCAATAAACCTGCAATAGATTCCAATAATAATTCAAATTCTCTGTATATTTGAAAGACAGAGAGAGAAAGAGAGAGAGAATTTCCATTTGCCGGTTTACTTCCCAAATGCCTGCAATAGCCAAGGCTGGGCCAGGCCAAAGCCTGGAGCTAGAAACTCAATTCAGATTTCCCACATGGATGGTAGGGACCCTGCTGCTTTCCAGGGTGCACATTAGCAGGAACTGGAATTAAAGTGGATCCAAGCACTCCCATTTGGGTTGCAAATGTCTCAAGCAACATCTCAATCACCATGCCAAATATCCAACCCATGATTCCAATTCTGATTCCAATACAATGGCCAAATGTTCCTAAGTTCCACTTCCTTTAGGCGCTGTACATCTTTAAAAGTGACTGTTATTCTCCCCATTTGCAAATAAGGGGATAGCCCAGGGAGGCTGAGTGATCTACACATTTAGTGTTTGAAAGATGTGGGGCCGGTACGCAGCTCAATAGGCTAATCCTCCACCTGTGGCGCCAGCACCCGGGGTTCTAGTCCCAGTCGGGGTGCCAGATTCTGTCCCGGTTGCTCCTCTTCCAGTCCAACTCTCTGCTGTGGCCCGGAAAGGCAGTGGAGGATGGAGCAGGTCCTTGGGCCCTGCACCCTCATGGGAGACCGGGAGAAGCACCTGGCTCCTGGCTTCAGATCATCAGCCATTGCGGAGTGAATCAACGGAAAAGGAAGACCTTTCTGTCTCTCTCACTGTCCACTCTGCCTGTCAAAAAAAAAAAAAAAAAAAAAAAAAAGAGGTGGGACTCAGATCTTGTTCTACTGACTCTCTTGCTCAGTGCCCTGGCCTCTTCACTAAAGCTGAGTGTATTTTGTTCCCAAACTACTTGAGTACAGATGAACAAATCAAGGCAGAATCATTGATTGTTTCTCTTGGGATTCAGCGAGTTCAAAATGAAGGTATGGGTGAGAATCAAGAGTTACAGGAGTATTTATAGCATTAGTGTAATGGATTATAGGGTTTTATATGAAGAATAATGTATTTTACCATTTGGAAATCTGAAATATGTAAATATTCTCTGTATGAGACATTTTATATGGAGTTATCATGCAATAATTGTAAGACAGACTTCAAAATAATTTTTGATTCTGTATCTTAACAAGAGAAGGTGGTTGATGGCAACTTCTTTTTTCCATTTGGAAGACATTTGTGGACAGCAGATAGTAAAATTGTACATGCAATGGTTTCACAACTCAGTTATTCTCTGAGAACATATCTCTCATAGTGATAAGACAGACAGAGACACAGGAATTTTCAAAGGAATTAGCAAATAAAGTGGAGTACAATCCTCAGGTAATATGAATATTATATACTAGTTAAAGTGTTATATCTAAATGCATGTACTTCACAAAAAGACAAACTCTGATGTAGTGCATAAGGATATGTTGCATGCTGTGGGAATACTATTACACTAGTTACTTAAGTTCTTAAAAAATTCTCTATGGATGCCTAAGTCATTACTAACATGGAATGATTGAGAGGAAACACACTCAACAAAATTCATGACCGTGGTTGTATTTGGGGGACAGATGCACAGAGGAATGGTTCCATGTAGGGATACAAAGAAACAAACTGTATTGGTAACATTTTAAATATCTTCAAATTATGAGTTTTCATGCAAATATTAAATATTTATATCTTCATATGGTAGTGGGTATTAATGATAATGATAATAATGCACTGTACCCTGCAAAAATGTAAAAATACTGCAAGTTCATAAGCCCAGGACATGATGGCTTCATTGCTGAATTATACCAGACTTTTAAAGAACTAAATCCAAATCTTCTCAAACTATTCAAAACAATTGAAAAGGAAGAAATCCTCCCAAACTCCTTCTATGATGCCAGCATCACCTTAATTCCAAAAACAGGAAAAAATACAACACAGAAAGAGAACAACAGACCAATATTGCTGATGAACATAGATGCAAAAATCCTCAACAAAATACTAGCTAATCGAATCCAACAACACATCAGAAAGATCATTAACCTGAACCAAGAGGGATTTATCCTTAGTATGCAGGGATGGTTCAACATATGCAAATCAATAAATGTGATATATCACATTTATAAAATAAAGACCAAAACCCATTTGATTATCTCAATAGATACAAAGAAAGCATTTGATAAAATATAAAATCCTTTCATGATAAAAACCTTATGCAAATATGGTATAGAGGAACATTCTTCAATGCAATCAAGGCAGTTTAGGACAAACCCTCAGCCAGCATCATACTGAATAGTGAAAAGTTGAAGGCATTCCCATTCAGATCCAGAACCAGACAAGGATGCCCAATTTCACCACTGCTAATGAATATAGTCTTGGAAGTTTCAGCCAGAGATATTAGGAAAGAAAAATAAATCAAAGGTATACAAACTGGAAAGGAAGAAGTCAAATTATCCCTGTTTGCAGATGACACAATTCTATATATAGGGAATCCAGGGCCAGCGCTGTGGCACAGCAGGTTAATGCCCTGGCCTGAAGCACCAGCATCCCATATGGGCACCGGTTCAAGCCCCGGCTGCTCCATTTCTGATCCAGCTCTCTGCTATGGCCTGGGAAAGCAGTAGAAGATGGCCCAAGTCCTTGGGCCCCTGCATCCACATGGGAGACCTGGAAGAAGCTCCTGGCTCCTGGCTTCGGATCGGCGCAGCTCCAGCCGTTGCGGCCAATTGGGGAGTGAACCAGTGAATGGAAGACACTCTCTCTCTCTCTCTCTCTCTCTCTCTCTCTGCCTCTCCTCTCTCTGTGTAACTCTGACTTTCAGATATATATATATATATAATCAAAAAGACTCCACTACGAGACTATTGGAACTCATAAGAGAGTTTGGTAAAGTTTCAGGATATAAAATCAACACAGAAAAATCAATAGCCTTTGTATATACAATGCCCTGGTTGAGAAAGAACTTGTAATATCAATCCTATTCACAATAGCTACAAAAATTTTAAAAGTTGTAGAATAAATTTAACCAAGGAGGTGAAAGCTCTACAATAAAAATTTTAAAACATAAAAAAAAGATATAGAGAAGACACATAAAGAAATGGAAAAATAGTCCATGTTCATGGATAAGAAGAATTAATATCATCAAAATGTTCATCCTACTCACTGCAATTTACAGATTCAATGTCATCCCAATCAAAATACCAATGACATTCTTCAAAGACCTAGAAAAAGTGATGCTAGAATTCATATGAAAACACAAGAGACCCCAAATAGCTAAAGCAACTGTAAACAAAAACAAAGCTGGTAGCATCACAATACCAGATTTCAAGAGATACCACAGGACAGTTATAATCAAAACAGCCTGGCACTGGTATAGAAATAGACATGTAGACCATTGACTAGAATAGAATCCCCAGAAATTAATCCAAACATCTACAACCAACTAATCTTTGACAAAGAGGCTAAAATAAATCCCTGGAGCAAGGACAGTCTCTTTAACAAATGGTGCTGGAAAAACTGGATCTCCATATGCGGAAGTATGAAGCAAGACCCCTATCTTACACCTTACACCTTATACAAAAACCCACTCAAAATCTATGACCTAATACCATCAAATTATTAGAGAACATTGGGAAAACCTGAAAGATATTGGCATAGGCAAATAATTCTTGGAAAAGGCCCTAAAGGCACAGGCAATGAAAGCCAAAATTGGGCCAGTGCCGCAGCTCAATAGGCTAATCCACCGCCTAGCAGCGCCAGCACACTGGGTTCTAGTCCCGGTCGGGGTGCCGGATTCTCTCCCGGTTGCCCCTCTTCCAGGCCAGCTCTCTGCTGTGGCCCGGGAAGGCAGTGGAGGATGGCCCAAGTGCTTGGGCCCTGCACCCCATGGGAGACCAGGAGAAGCACGTGGCTCCTGGCTTTGGATCAGCGTGGTGCGCCGGCCGCAGCGCACCAGCCGTGGCGGCCATTGGAGGGTGAACCAACGGCAAAGGAAGACCTTTCTCTCTCTGTCTCTCTCTCTCACTATCCACTCTGCCTATCAAAAAAAAAAAAAAAGAAATTATGGGATATGTACACCATGGAATACTATGCAGTGATAAAAAAAAAAAAGGAAGGGAGGGAGGGAAGGAAGGAAGGAAGGAGGAAAATCATTTGAAACAAAATGGATGAAACTGGAAAACATCATACTTAGTGAAAGAAGCCAGTGCCAAAGGGACAAATACCACATGTTCTCCCTGTGATAACTAATACAGCACCTAAAAGGCAATCTGTAGAAGTGAAATTGACACTGAGAAGCAATGACTTTGAACGGCCCTTGCCTCAACTGTAGAGGAACTTTCTTTTTCATACTATTTGTTGAACTCTTTATTTAACAGAGATAATCTTATGTGTATAAAGTTAATTGAAAATAGATTAAAGTAAAAATAAGAGTGGGAATAAAAGAGGGAGGAGAAAGGTGGGAATAAACACTGTGTTCCTAAAGTTGTAATTGTGAAATGTCAAAGTTTGTAACTGTAAAGTTACATACATAGTTCTGCATATATTACTATGGACTTGTTTTTAAGGGTACAATTTAAAACTTGCCACTGGGGCTGGCACTGTAGTGTAGTGGGTGAAGCTGCCGCTTGCAGTGCCAACATCTCATATGGGTGCTGGTTCGAGTCCAGGCTGCTCCACTGCCAATCCACCTCTCTGCTGTGGCCTGGGAAAGCAGTAGAAGATGGCCAATGTCCTTGGGCCCCTGCACCCGCGTGGGAGACCTGGAGGAAGCTCCTGGCTCCTGGCTTTGGATTGGTGCAGCTCTGACTGTTGCAGCCATTTCAGGAGTAAATCAGTGGATGGAAGGCCTCTCCTCTCTCTCTGTAACTCTTTCAAATAAATAAATCTTAAAAAAAAAAAAAAATAAAAAATAAAAAAAAACTTGCCATGGGACTCCAAATCCCCTTAAGCTGGGTGGTACAAATAGCAACTTAAGTGTTGAAGTGGGGCTGGCACTGTGGTGCAGCAGGTTAAAGTCCTGGTCTGAAGTACCTGGCATCCCATATTTCTCATATTTCCTGTTCTAGTCCCAGCTTCTCCTCTTCTGATCCAGCTCTCTGGTATGGCCTGGGAAAGCAGTAGAAGATGGCCCAAGTCCTTCAGCCCCTGCACGCACGTGGGAGACACAGAAGCTCCTGGATCCTGGCTTCGGATCGGCACAGCTCCAGCCATTGCAGCCATTGCAGCCATCTGGGGAGTGAACCAGCAGATGGAAGACTTCTCTCTCTGTCTCTACCTCTCTCTGTAACTTTTTCAAATAAGTAAAACAAATCTTTCTTTTTTTAAAAAAAGTGATGGCCAGCACCGTGGCTCACTAGACTAATACTCCGCCTGCAGCACCAGCACCCCGGGTTCTAGTCCCGGTAGGGGCGCTGGTTCTGTCCCGGTTGCTCCTCTTCCAGTCCAGCTCTCTGCTGTGGCCTGGGAGTGCAGTGGAGGATGGCCCAGGTCTTTGGGCCCTGCACCTGCGTGGGAGACCAGGAGGAAGCACCTGGCTCCTGGCTTTGGATCGGCGGGCCACAACACGCCAGCCATAGCAGCCACTTGGTGGGTGAACCAACAGAAAAAGGAAGACCTTTTTTTCTGTCTCTTTCTCTCTCTCTCTCTCAACTCCACCTGTCAAAAAAATTTTTTAAAAAGTGTTCAAGTGAGCCGGTGCCGCAGCTCACTAGGCTAATCCTCCGCCTTGCGGCTCCAGCACACCGGGTTCTAGTCCTGGTCGGGGTGCCGGATTCTATCCCAGTTGCCCCTCTTCCAGGCCAGCTCTCTGCTGTGGCCCGGGAAGGCAGTGGAGGATGGCCCAAGTGCTTGGGCCCTGCACCCCATGGGAGACCAGGAGAAGCACCTGGCTCCTGCCATCGGATCAGCGCGGTGCGCCGGCTGCAGTGCACCAGCCATGGCGGCCATTGGAGGGTGAACCAACGGCAAAAGGAGGACCTTTCTCTCTGTCTCTCTCTCTCACTGTCCACTCTGCCTGTCAAAAAAAAAAAAAAGTGTTCAAGTGAACATATGAATAGGATTAAGCATTAAAGTGATCATATAGGTAGTATTAAGTGTTAAAGTGATCATGTAAATAGGATTAAGTGTTTGGTAATAATAACAGAATTAAAAAGGAGGGAATGTCCAACATGGGAAGTAGTCCACACAGCAAACTCATAGAATGTCAAGCACTTTAAGCAGAACTCTGACCTCAGAATCAGCCCTTAAGTCATTCTGATCTGGCTAAAAAGTCCATGAGAGCATTTCAGGCATGGAAAGCCAAGACACTGTGGCAAAAAGTGACCTACATGAAGGACCTCAGTGGGTGAGTCTCCAGTGGAAAAAAGTGGTCATCAAAGAAGAATGTACTTTTCTCTGAAAGGAGGACAGAACATCCCCTTTGTTTATGGCCTTGTCTAAATACAGAAATACAGAATGAGTTTGTGAATTAAAAAGGCTTCCATAGCCTAGGCAGCTAATGTCAAGATTCTCGGGTGATCACTGATGTCACACATAATAATATTAATTGTTAAATTAACAGCAGGAGTCACTGTGCACTAACTTCCCATGAAGGACTTCTGTCCTCAAAGAGTTGTATTCTGAGAGTTAATAGTAAAACTTGTTCTCAAAGATTTACTTTGTTTTAGTGCATTAAGTGGAGGGTATTCTTATGTCTCATAAGCTATAGTTATGTCTAAGTGCTTGCAAAAGATGATCAGTCTTGGGTTATTCAAAGTTAATTGTTTCTCAAAAACCTTAAAAATTAAAAAAAAATTAAACCTCAGAAAGGTTTACTTTTATTGAATTAAAAAGTATTTTTTTCCAAATTTTAAAAATAACCCTTCTGGTGTTCTATTGCACAGCAGGGTAACAGTAGTTAACAATAACATATTGTAGGGGCCGGCACTGTGGTGCAGCGGGTTAAAGTCCTGGTCTGAAGCGTTTGGCATCCCATATTTCCTGTTCTAGTCCCAGCTTCTCCTCTTCTGATCCAGCTCTCTGCTGTGGCCTGAGAAAGCAGTGGAAGATGGCCCAAGTCCTTCGGCCCCTGCACCCATGTGGGAGACCTGGAAGAAGCTCCTGGCTCCTGGCTTCGGATTGGCACAGCTCTGGCCGTTGCGGCCAATTGGGGAGTGAACCAGTGGATGGAAGACCTTTCTCCCTCCCTCCCTCCCTCCCTCCCTCTCTCTCTCCTCTCTCTGTGTGTAATTCTGACTTTCAAATAAATAAATAAAATGTTTAAAAAACCATACTGTATATTTCTAAATAGCTAGAAAAAAGACTTGAATGTTCACACTACAAAGAAATCTTGCATATAGGAAGTGATGGATGCCAATCATCCTAATTTGTTCATTAAAATGTATGCATGTATCAAAATATTACATTGGCCGGCGCTGCGGCTCAATAGGCTAATCCTCCACCTAGCAGCGCCGGCACACCGGGTTCTAGTCCCGGTCAGGGCACCGGATTCTGTCCCGGTTGCCCCTCTTCCAGGCCAGCTCTCTGCTGTGGCCCGGGAAGGCAGTGGAGGATGGCCCAAGTGCTTGGGCCCTGCACCCAATGGGAGACCAGGAGAAGCACGTGGCTCCTGGCTTTGGATCGGCACGGTGCACCGGCCGCAGTGCGCCAGCCGTGGCGGCCGTTGGAGGGTGAACCAACCATCTGCTCTCCCACAATATGGCGCTGGGAGAGGAGAAAACAGCTTCTACGCAGCTGCCTCTTGCCAACTTGAGTGATGACCTCCAGGAGCTGATCCTGCTTCCTGATTGGAGGAGAGCAGCGTACTTGGCGTGTGGGCAGCCGAGTTGGGATTGGTGGAAGAGGACTATAAAGGAGGAGAGAGACAACATGCACCAGGAACATCTAAGGGGAACATCTGAGGGAACACCTGTGCAGCCCCCGAGAGAGCCGGCTGGCGGTGTGCCGCTCCCCTGCGGAAGTGGGGAAAGTGGCCAGGGGGAACCGCCCTTCCACGGAGGTGGAAGGGACAGTAGCCAACCCGGGAAGAACCAGCAGCAAACCCGGGGAGGGCCGAGCAGACAAAAGAACAGCGCAGGGTCCTGTGTCGTTCTTCCACGAAGACGGGGAGTGACAGAGGACAATTGAAGGCATTTTAATGTAATTTTTACTTTTTATTTTTAAAATTAACACATAAAAGCTAGAGTAGGCATCTGGTGTAGTGTTAAGGTATCAGGAAGGACACCACATATTATATATTAGAGTGCTTGGGTTTGAATCCTGGCTCTGTTCCTGACTTCAGGTTCCTACTAAAGCATACCCTGGGAGGCAGCAGGATAGCTTAAATATTTGGGTTCATACCACCCACAAGGGAAACCTAGATTGAATTCCTAGATCCTGGCTTCTGCCTGACCCATCCCAGGCAGTTGCAGATATTTGGGAAATGAACCACAGGATGGAAAATCTTTTCACCTCTTTCTGTGTCTCTCCCTTTCAAATATAAAATAAATTATAAAGTGTTTGAAGAAGATATATATGCAACACAAAGAGACTCCAACACAATATTGTAGTAAATGAAAACTTATAAAACAGTATTTGTAGTGTAATAGTACTTAGGTCAGTTTACCAAAAAAATAGCTAATGGATACATAAATTAATACTAACCCTGATCCAAACCATATCCTTTACCCCTTATCACTGACCATAAACCTGACCTCTAATTCAAATTCTAACCATAGCTCTAACACTAACCCTAACCCCATCCCTAACCATAGCTTAATCCTACCCTAACCCTAAAATCCTAAAACAAACCCTAATCTAAAAACTAAACTCCTAACCCCAACATTAACCTCAACCTCAACCCAAACCATAATCCTAAACCCAAATACAAAAAACAAATCCCAACCCAAACCAAAACCACTAGCCTTACCCATAAACCCTAATCTTAACACCTAAACACAAACTCCAAACCAAACACTAAACCCTAATCCTAACTATAACCCTAAATCTTAAACCCTAACATTAACCCTTTTTTTTATCTTTTATTTAATGAATATAAATTTCCGAAGTACGACTCATGGGTTACAATGGCTTCCCCCCCCATACCGTCCCTCCCACCCACAACCCTCCCCTTTCCCACTCCCTCTCCCCTTCCATTCACATCAAGATTCATTTTCGATTATCTTAATATACAGAAGATCAGCTTAGTATACCTTAAGTAAGGATTTCAACAGTTTGCTCCCACACAGAAACATAAAGTGAAAAATAATAGATGATTTTTTTAAATGATGATGAAATCAGATCAGACCTATTGTCATGTTTAATCCCAGTGAGAGTCAACCTAACATTAACCCTTAACACTAACCCAATCCTCAACCCCAACTCTAAACCTGAAAGGTAAACCCTAACTCTATCCCCCACAACACTAATCAATCTTAAGCCTAACACTAACCCTAACCCACTCCCAAACACAATTCTAAACCCTAACCCCAATCCAACACTCAATCCCTAACCTTAAACCTAGCTCTGACCCTAATGCTATCCCTAACTCTTAAATCATAACCCTAAAACCTAATCATACACCTAACCCCAATCACAACCCTAACCCTAACCTGAACATAAATAGTAAATCCTAACCCAACCCTAACACCTAAACTTAACCCTTACCACAACCCAAATCTCTAACCTAACTACATACCCCTAATCACTAAACCCTAACCCTAAACCATAATCATAACCCTAAACCCTAACATCTATGCTCTAAACTCTCACTTACATACACCTTCACATTAACAATTGAACTCTAACACTAACAACCCTAACTCTAATCTTAACCTCAACCTCAACCTTAAATCCTACTATCAATCGTAACCCTAGCCCCAACCCAATCAAAACCATAACACTAAAGCCTAACCCTAACTCTAACCTTAACAATTAATCCTTAATCCTGACTCTTAGACCCTAACCAATTCTAGAACCAACCCCTAATCCCAGCATCAACCCTAACCTCTAATCCTAAAACACTAACCCAACCCTAAAACCCTAACCCTAACCCCAACCCTAGCCCAAGCCATTGATATGAGTTGGACCCAGACATTTGACCTCTAACTCATGAACTTAAACCCAAAACCCTAAAATCTAACCCTTCACTAGAAGACAAACCCAAACTCAAAACCCTAATACCTAACCCAGTATCTTTCACTAACCCTACCCTAAAACCTAACACTAAACCTAACCCCTAACCCTTAACACTTAAACCCAGTACTACTCTTAGACTAAAGCTCTAACCTTAACATTAAACCTTAAACTCTAGTTCTAACCCTAACATTAAACCTACCCTTACCCCTAAAATCACAAAACCCTAATCCTAGTTTGTGGGGACCCATGAGCCGGCCATGGGCCCACATGCTAAGGCCTGGCTTGCTGACCATTGGCAATAGTTACTGCTGTGTGGATGTTTATGGTTTCTGTTGAGCTGTGATATCGGGACCGTTTCACAACCTCAGGCTAGAGTCAAAACAACTATGGCCTTGGGGCTTCCTGTACCTCTTTTCCCACTGACCAAGGCTGAGAAAACACCAGGAGGAAGCTTGTTGTTAGCACCCGAGCCGCCTGCTACGTGACCAGGAGCTTGATTGGATGAAGATACGTGATCACCTTTATGGTTGGACAAGGAGCGCATGGACTGTGTGTGATCAGGCACCCGATTGGAGCGCCGCCACATGGACTGTAGCATGGACTAAGCTTGCATTACATGCTTCAACAATGTTATACTATATAAGCCATTCGTGAAAGAGTAACAGGAGCTTCCCCTTTCTTTCGGAGCTCCCCTTGCTCAAGGATTTCTCTTTCTATCCTGTTTAAATAAAAGTCTACTGAAGACCGATCAGCTGGAAGCAGTGTCATTCCTTTGCGGGCAAGGGAGCGACACTAGTTCTTAACACTAACCCTAAACTGTAACCCTAACCCTAACTAACCTAATCCAATCCTAACACTCACCCCCACCCCAACCCATAATCCCAGTCCTAACACTAACCCTTTCAACTAAAGCCCTAATCCTCACATTCACCCTCACCCTCACCTCTGACCCCAATACCACCTAAACCTAACCTTAATTCCTGACTCTGAAACTGACCCTGAACCCAGACCCTAACTTAAACACTAACCCTAACAAACAACCCAAAACCCTACCTAATACTAATCCCTAAAACCTAAACTTAACCTGACCCTAACCCTATTCCCTATGTCCTATACTCTCACCCTCTTCTAAACCTAATCTGAACCACCCTAACCTTTATCCTACTCATTTAAACCAAACCCTAAACCCTAACCTCTAATCCCAATCCACAACCACCAAACCCTTAACCCAACCTAACTCTAACTCTAGCTATCAACCTCAACCCTAGCCAGAAACCCTAACCTTAACTCAAATCCAAGGTCAATTATAATACAACCCAACCCCAACCCCTAGCCCTATCTCTATCCTTTTTTTTTTTTTTTTGACAGGCAGAGTGGACAGTGAGAGAGAGAGACAGAGAGAAAGGTCTTCCTTTGCCGTTGGTTCACCCTCCAATGGCCGCCGCGGCCAGTGCGCTGCTGCCAGTGCACCGCGCTGATCTGAAACCAGGAGCCAGGTGCTTCTCCTGGTCTCCCATGGGGTGCAGGGCCCAAGCACTTGGGCCATCCTCCACTGCATTCCCTGGCCACAGCAGAGAGCTGGCCTGGAAGAGGGGCAACCGGGATAGAATCCGGCGCCCCGACCGGGACTAGAACCCGGTGTGCCGGTGCTGCAAGGCGGAGGATTAGCCTATTGAGCTGCGGCGCCAGCCAGTAAATCTTAAAATCTGTACAATGGTTTTTACATTATTGAATGGTATACAAGCTATGGCATAGAAAATAATAGGACCCATAGAAAGTTCATGAAATAGACATAGAAAATTGTCATTTTCTCTTGTCTGTAGTCCTACAAGACCTCCTCTAAACACGAAAGCACAATCAGGAAAGCTCTTCAGAGTTTGCAATCCATATTGACTGTATTCTACTTTTTTATAAATTCAATGTTTAAAAGATATTTTTAGGGGCCAGCACCGTGGCTCACTTGGTTAATCCTCCGCCTGTGGCGCAGGCATCCCATGTGGGCGCTGGGTTCTAGTGCCAGTTGTTCCTCTTCCAGTCCAGCTTTCTGCTGTGGCTCGGGAGTGCAGGGGAGGATGACCCAAGTCCTTGGGTCCCTGCACCCGCATGGGAGACCAGGAAGAAGCTCCTGGCTCCTGGTTTCGGATCGGCGCAGCGTCAGCCGTGGCCGCCATCTGGGGAGTGAACCAATGGAAGGGAGACCTTTCTCTCTCTCTCACTGTCTAGCTCTATCTGTCAAATAAATAAATTAAAAAAATTTTTTTTTCATTTTTGTTGGGAACTCCATGTCAAAGGTATTGTGGACAACCAGAAATAAATAAGATTCAGTAATCTTCCTCTAAGTACTCATTACATAATTGTACAGGGACACAAATAAGATATTTTTGCAAGTTTTTTTTTTTTTTTTGAAAACCATATCTTCATTCCTAGATATTTGAACTGAATGTTACAAAGCTTAGTGTGATCACTATTGAGGCCGGCCCATGGGGCTGGGGGCTGGGGTCCCCTCAAATGCAGGCTGCTGCACAAGCAGGCTGCCAGCTGCAGTTGGAAAGCCTGGCGCCAGACCGACCAGCATCTCCCCCCCTAACAGCTGTGCTGCATATGTGACCTTGCTGCTTTAAATCACACCTCCAGGGTGGTTGCAATCTTCCATCCAGAGCTAGCAGATGTGCTGGGTGTTACCGGTGAATGGCAGGGTTCTTGTCTTCACACAAGAAAGAATCCAGGCGTGAGACAGAGAGTAGTGGGAGGTAAAATAGCAAGGTTTATTAGGGAAGGGACATCCATAAGGACAGATGGGCACCTCTCCAGACAGAGCCTGAGAGAGTGCCCAGTCGCTCGGACTGGCAGGGGGGGAGGAGCGAGGTTACATGGTTGAGTGGAGAGATTACACCTGACCAGGTCAGGTGGGCGGCCCAGCAGAGAGGCAGAGGGCTGAGCGCACTGTCCAGTCAAGGCCGGGGGTTTTTAAGGAGATGGGTCTTGCTTCCCCACTTTTGCTCCTCTTGGAACAAAGGGCTTTTTGGATGTAAATAGAAAAACTTCTGAGTTTTCCCCTGAAGGTATCAGACAGGAGGAAGGCTATCTGGCACCGTCCTCCAGAGTTTAGAGGAAGGGTGAGCAAGACCCCCCTGGAGAATGGGGATCCGGAGCAGGGTGTTTGAAATGCAGATACTGGGCTGCATCTGGGAGATTGTGGAAGATTTGTCAGGCAGAAGGGGTGGGGACCCCCACCTGGCAGGTTATGGAGTAGGAGGGGGCAGGGCAGGATGCAGATACCGGGCTGCCCCTGAAACATTATCGGGATGACTGTGAGATGCAGATGCATATGCTGGACATAAACATCTTCTCTTTAGGCCTGTTACACACACATAAGCTCATATCTGACTTCCTACCTAACAGGTCCAGAGTCAGACTGTCTGATTAAAACCTGGTTTCACCCAATTCTATCCCAACGTGTGGTACAAGTTACGAAGACCACCATGATCCTTTCCTCATCCACAAGAGAACGCTAATGTGTGCACTTACATCTTGGGGAGAGTTGTGTAGATGATATTAACTACACAGTGCACCTGGCTCAGTGTCTGTCACTAGCAGAACTTTGATAAAGGCTCATGATCTCATGGTTATAGTCACCGGTCATCATCACCCTCCTCATCTTCATCACCTTTATACTTGTTTTGAAGTACTTAAGGGGACTTTGGAGGGACCCTTGCCCTGTTCCAGTGACAGAGATGCCTGCAGAGGTTAGAACCAGGTGCAAGTGATATGGGATTAGCAGGCAACTAGTGTTGAATCTACTGAGGTGGAAGTAGCAGCAAGTCCCCACCCCAGCTCAGTGTGTAATTCTATTCAACCTGTGAATCAAAATACCCCCTTTCCTGAGGCCAGAAAGCGTTTGTTTTATCCAGAACTGGGGAGAAAGATATATATATATATATATATATATATATGTATTTCTTTATATATATAAAGATTCATATGGAATTTTATGGAGGCACCATAAAACTCCCAGGTGGCTTCCCAACCTCATAGGAGGAGGTGCTCTCTCTCTTCCACCAGAGATCATGACCAGAGAATGGACGGGAGTGTTCTCTCTGGTTCCCTTCCCTCACCCCCTTTTCCTGAGCCCACCGCCCACTCATGATGGGTGCCTCTCTGTGTGGGGCAACCCATGTTCACATATGTGTGTGTATTCACTTCCTCCCCTTCTGAATAAAATTTACCTTGTTTATGTTAGCACACATAATTCCTCTTTGTGCATGACAAGAGCCTGGAAAAAAAATATATGTATACATTCCATTCCCCTACTTGAGAAGGAAAGCAGAGCTCTGACTGTTAGTTCTCAGAACCCCACAAGAATAAAGAACGTGAAGTAGAATAGTGGTCACCAGACTCTAAGAAGGGGAAGGAGGAGGCAGGAGAGAAGGGGTTTGGATATCAAACACCACAATGCAGGTAAAGAAGAGAAACAAGCTCTGGTTTCTACAGCAGAGTGCAGAGTGCAGAGTGCAGAGAGGAATTCTCAGCACAAGGAGTGATCCATGTTTAAGGAAATGGAAATTCTAAGTACTCTTATTTGATCATAATAATGTATACATGTATTTAACTATCATAATGTGATCCATAAATGTATAACTATTAGATTTAGCTATTTATTTGAAAGGCAGAGTTAGAGAGAGAGAGAGAGAGAGATCTTCCATTTGCTAGTTCACTCCTCCAAATGGCCGCAATGACCAGGCCTGATCAAGCCAAAGCCAGGGCCAGAAGCTTCATCTGGGTCTCCCACATGGGTGTGGGGTCCCAAGGAGTTGAGTCATCCTCTGATGCTTTCCCAAGTGCATTAGCAGAGAGCTGATCAGAAATGGAGCAGCCAGGATTCAATTTGGCACCCATATGGGATGCTGGCACTGCAGGCAGTGGCTTAATCCACTGTGCCACAATACTGGCCCCAGATTTTTTTTTAAATTTTAACTAAATATGCTTCATGTGTCTCTAAGCTAAATCTCTACAACTGGGGGCCCTCCCAGTCTGGCTGCTGCAGTTGTCTTACTTGTCTTGATGATTAGAAAAACAATGTCCCCTCAGCCCCCACTGTGTCTGGTGTCTCTCTCCAGCACTCACTGGACTGTGCTGTCTCTGTGTTGAAGGATGGCCAAAAAATGATGCTCCAGAACCCCTCTCCTGCCTTGTGAGCAATGAAGAATTTGGTTGTGTCCTGAGGACTAGCAGGAAGACAGACTCAGGCTTGGAGGGCAGACAGTGACTCTGGGAAGAGGAGATGCACACAGGTGCAACCGGCCTGGGATTTGAAAACTGAAGGGCTGGTGGGCACAGGCTGATTATCTGCAGTTGAATGGACTGGAGATTGAATGTACAAAGGTAGTAACAAGCCAGATTGGTCTGTGTTATCCTAATTTCACGGGGCTTGTGAATATTAATGGCACTGGAGCATAGGAAAAGTCAGTGGCTTTAACATCTGGAGCCTTCCACTTCTCAGAATGAAGTTCTCCTGTGCGCTTCTCATGTGACTACCAGGTTTCAGAATTCTTGCAGAAATCAGACTAATTGTTTAAAGATGTATTTATTTATCTATTTATTGGAAGTCAGTTAGAGAGAGAGAGAGAGGAGAGGTAGAGGTCATCCATCCTCTGGTTCACTCCCCAGATAGTTGCAGTGGCTGGAGCTGAGCTGATCTGAAGCCAGGAGCCAGGAGCTTCCTCCAGGTCTCCCACGTGGGTGCAGGGGCCCAAGCACTTGGTCCATCTTCTGCTGCTTTCCCAGGCCATAGCAGAAAGCTGGATCAGAAGTGGAGCAGCCAGGTCTCAAACTGGTGACCATGTTGGATGCTGGCACTGCAGGAGGCAGCTTTACCAGCTATTTAACAGCACCGGCCCCCAGCTCATTTTAAATTCAAAAGTCAATATGTGATTAAATATCATAAAATAAATTCAAATGAACAAATAATATAGCAATAATTAAGTCTTTTATTTATAAAACCCTGTTTTATTTATAGGACTACTTAAATGAATCTGTTCTCCCTATTTGTGGGAGCAAAATTAAAAAAGAAAAGAAGAAAGTAAGAGAATCTGGTAATATTTCCACTTTGTCAGCTAACATTTGTGTCTCTAAGGACAACTTATTTTCCTTCTATATCCCTTGCTGATGGTTTGGGATTAGGCAGATTGGAGTTTTCTGGTTTTTGCTAATTTAAATCAGAACCCAGTTTCTGTATTCTCCTGTAAATGACTCAGAATTTCTCTAGTTGGCATATTTTGAAATTACTCACTTTCATGTCCTCACTTGGCTACTTGATTCTTCAGTAAAATACACACAAAGATCCCCTCAGTCGACTATAATCACAGCCACAGCACCAGTCATCTCCAGAGAGTATCCACTTCCAGCTTCACTCCTGTGGCTATTGGCAGGATTTAGTTTTCATTGGTTATCTGATTCCCTCAGTTTCCTGCCAAGTGGTCTTCTCAATGGAGCAGATCACTACATGACAGTTGGCTTCTGTCAACATAAGCATGTAACAGCAAAAGAAGGGCATCAAAAAGAAAAACTTTTCTTTTTAAAAAGATTTATTTATTTTATTTGAAAGTCAGAGTCACAGGGGGAAAAGGAGAGACAGAGAGAGCAAGAGAGAGACCTCCCACCCACTGGTTCACTCTCCCAGTGGCAGCAATGGCAGGGGCTGGGCCAGGCTGAAGCCAGGAGCCTAGAACTCCATCTGGGTCTCTCATGTGGGTGACAGGGGCCCAAGTACTTGAGCCAGCATCTGCTTCTTCCCCAGGCACATTAGCAGGAAGTTGGACCTGAAGTAGAGTAGCCAGGACACACAAGAGGCTTTTCAAGTCTAACTCAGAACTCGTGAAGGTTCCACCCTCGTGACCTAATCACTTCCCAGTGGCCCCCACCATCTAACGCCATCACAGTATTGTAGCTCCCCACCTCAGAAACCTTTTATTTGAGGAGTACAAACTTCATGCATTTCATAAATACAACTTTAGGAACACGGTGATTCTTCCCACCGTACCTGCCCTCCCACCCACTCTCCCACCCTCCTTCCTCCTCCTTCTCCTATTCCCATTATTATTTTTTTTACTAAAATCTATATTCAATTAACTTTATACACAGAAGATTAACTCTATACTAGGTAAAGAGTTCAACAAATGGTATAGAGAAAAAAACTGTTCCTCAGCGGTTTTTTGATTTCTCTTTTGATTTGTTCTACGACCCACTGCTCCTTCAGGAGCACGTTGTTCGATCTCCATGTGCTTGTCTATGTTCTAGAGATTCTTGAGTTGTTGATTTCCAGCCTCATTCTGTTGCGGTCAATTTCTTTTTTGATTTGCTGAAACTTGCTTTATGGCCTGGCCTTTGGTCAATCCTAGGGAAAGTTGCATGCACTGGTGCGACACATATGTATTCTGTAACTGTGGGATGAAAAGTTCTGTAGATATCCATTGGGTCCATCTGATCTATGTTGTCAATTAACTGTTGTTTCCTTGCTGATTTTCTGCCTGGTTGATCTGTCCATTGCTGAAAATGGTGTATTGAAGTCCCCCATTACTACTGTATTGGAGTCTAAGTCTCCCTTTAGATCCCTTAACATTTCTTTTAAAAACCCAGGTGCCCTGTAATTAGGTGCATATACATTATATTTGTTACATCTTCCTGTTGAATTGATCCCTTAATCATTGCATAGTGCCCTTCTTTGTCTCTTTTCACAGTTTTTGTGTGAAAGTCTATTTTGTCTGATATTAGGATGGCTACACCCCCTCTTTTTTGGTTTCTGTTAGCATAGAATATCTTTTTGCATCCTTTCACTTTCAGTCAGCATGTGCCTTTGTTGGTGAGATGTTTTTCCCATAGGCAACAAATAGATGAGTTTTTTTAATCTATTCAGCCAGTCTATATCTTTTAACTGGAGAGTGGAGGCCATTTACATTCAAGATGACTATTGGTAAGTAACAACTTGGGCCCTGCCACTTTCCGTAAGTATTCCTGTGGTTTCCTTTGGATTTCCTTTGTCCCTTTACTAGATTTTCTGCCTTCACCTTCTTTCATAGTGATGACCATGTTTATGTGTTTCTGTGTGTAGCACATCCTTAAACATCTTTTCTAAGGTTGGACGTGCGGCAACAAATTCTTTCAATTTCTGTTTGTTATGGAAGGTCTTTATTTCAGCTTCTTTCATAAGTGAGAGCTTTGCTGGGTACACCATTCTGGGTTCAGTTTTTTCCTCTTACGATTGGAATATATCTTGCCATTCTCTCCTAGCCTGTAGGGGTTCTGATGAGCAGTCTGCTGTGAGTCTAACTGGAGATCCTCTGAGAGTAATCTGGCGTTTCTGTCACACACATTTTAGAATCTTTCCTTTATGTTTTACCATGGAAAGTGTGGCTACAACGTGAAGATCTTTTCTGGTCATTTCTTTTAGGAGATTTTGTGCTCCCTGTACCTGGACATTCCTTTCTTTCTCCAAACTAGGGAAGTTTTCTGTATTTATTTCAGTAAAAAGGCCTTCTAATCCACTCTCTCTTTTTCGTCATGCCTTCAGGAACTCCTAAGACCCATATGTGCGGTTGTTTGATAGTATCCCATAAATGTCCAGCACTGTTTTTTAGTTTTCTTTTTTAAAAACTTTTATTTAATAAATATAAATTTTGAAAGTAGAACTTTTGGATTATAGTGGCTTTTCTCCCCATAACCTCCCTCCTACCCACAGCCATCCCATCTCCCACTCTCTCCCCCATCCCATTCTTCATCAAGATTAATTTTCAATTCTCTTTTATACAGAAGATCAACTTGGTGTATACTAAGTAAAGATTTAATCAGTTTGCACCCACACAGATACACAAAGTATAAAGTACTGTTTGAGCACTAGTTTTACCGTTAATTCTCTTAGTACAACACATTAAGGACAGAGCTCCTACATGGGGAGCAGGTGCATAGTGACTCCTGTTGTTGATTTAACAATTGACAGTCTTATTTATGATGTCAGTAATCACCCGAGGCTCTTGTCATGAGCTACCAAGGCTATGGAAGGCTCTTGAGCTCACAAACTCTGACCTTATTTAGACAAGGCCATAATCACAGTGGAAGTTCTCTCCTCCCTTCAGAGAATGGTACCTCCTTCTTTGATGGCCCCTTCTTTCTGCTGGGCTCTCACTCACATAGATCTTTCATTTAGGTCATTATTATTATTATTATTATTATTATTATTTTTGCCACAGCGTCTTGGCTTCCCATGCCCAAGAAACTCTCATGGGCTTTTTAGCTAGATCCAAATGCCTTAAGGGCTGATTCTGAGGCCAGAGTGCTGTTTAGGGCATCTGCCATTCTGAGTCTGCTGTGTATCCCACTTCCCATGTTGGATCGTGCTCTCCCTTTTAATTCTATCAGTTATTATTAGCAGACATTAGTCCTGTTTATGTGATCCCTTTGACACTTAATCCTATCATTATTATCAATTCTGAACTGAAACGGATCACTTTGACTAGTAAGAGGGCATTGGTACATGCCACCTTGATGGGATTGATTTGGAATCCCCTGGCACGTTCCCAGCTCTACCATTAGGGGTAAGTCAGAGTGAGCATGTGCCGAATGGTACATCTCCTCCTTCTCTTATTCCCACTCTATATTTAACAGGGATCATGTTTCAGTTATTTTAACACCTAAGAATAATTGTGTGTTAATTAAAGAGTTCTACAAATGGTATTTTTTTTTTGAGAGGCAGAGTTAGACAGTGAGAGACAGATTGAAAGGTCTTCCTTCCGTTGGTTGACCCCTCAATTGGCCACCATGGCTGGCATGCTGCGCCGATCCAAAGCCTGGAGCCAGGCGCTGCCTCCTGGTCTCCCATGCAGGTACAGGGCCCAAGCACTTGGGCCATCCTCCACTGCACTCCCGGGCCACAGCAGAGAGCTGGACTGGAAGAGGAGCAACCAGAGCAGAACCGACCCCCCAACCAGGACTAGAACCCAGAGTGCCGGTGCTGCAGGTGGAGGATTAGCCTAGTGAGCCATGGCGCCGGCCCAACCAATGGTATTAAGCAGAACTAAAAAAATACTAAAAGGAATAAAGTAGTAAGTTGTTCCTCAGCAGTCCAGACAAGGTAGATCAAGTCATTGTTTCTCACAGTTGTCACTGATCAGGGAGAACATAGGATATTTGTCCCTTTGGGACTGGCTTATTTCACTCAGCATGATGTTTTCCAGATTCCTCCATTTTGTTGTGAATGACCGGGTTTCATTTCATTTTTTTTTTACTGCTGCATAGTATTCTATTGAGTACAAATCCTATGATTTCTTTATCCAGTCTTCCGTAGATGGGCATTTGGGTTAATTCCATGTCTCAGCTATTGTCAATTGAGCTGCAATAAACATTGAGGTGCAGACAGCCCTTTTATTTGCCAATTTAATTTCCTTTGGGTAAATTCCAAGGAGCGGGATGGCTGTGTCATGTGGTAGGGCTATATTCAGGTTTCTGAGGAAGCTCCAAACTGTCTTCCATAGTGGCTTTACCAGTTTGCATTCCCACCAACAGTGGATTAGTGTGCCTTTTTCCCCACATCCTTGCCAGCACCTGTTGTTAGTTGATTTCTGTATGTAAGCCATTCTAATTGGGGTGAGGTGAAACCTCATTGTGGTTTTGATTTGCATTTCCCTGATGACTAGTGATCCTGAACATTTTTTCATTGTGTCTGTTGGCCCTTTGGATTTCCTCTTTTGAAAAATGTCTGTTTAGGTCCTTGGCCCATATCTTAGGTGGGTTGTTTGCTTTGTTGTTGTGGAGTTTCTTGATCTCTTTGTAGATTCTGGTTATTAATCCTTAATTGGTTTCATAGTTTGCAAATATTTTCTCCATTCTGTCAGTTGGCTCTTCACTTTCCTGACTATTTCTTTTGCAGTACAGAAACTTCTCAATTTGATGTAATCCCAATTGTTAATTCTGGCTTTGACTGCCTGTGCCTCTGGGGTCTTTTCCAAGAAATCTTTGCCTGTGCCTATATCTTGCAGGGTTTCTCTGATGTTCCCTAATAATTTGATGGTGTCAGGTCATAGGTTTAGATCTTTAATCTATGTTGAGTGGATTTGTGTGTAAGGTGTAAAGTAGGCATCTTGCTTCATGCTTCTGCATGCTGAAATCCAGTTTTCCTAGCACCCTTTGTTGAATAGACTGTCCTTGCTCCAGGAATTGGTTTTAGATTCTTGATCAAATATGTGTTGGTTGTGGATGTTTGGATTGATTTCTGGTGTTTCTATTCTGTTCCATTGGCCTATCCATCTGTTTGTGTACCAAGACCATGCTGTTTTTTTTTTATCTTTTATTTAATGAATATAAATTTCCAAAGTACGTCTCATGGGTTACAATGGCTTTCCCCCCCATACCGTCCCTCCCACCCGACCATGCTGTTTTGATTATAACTGCCCTGTAGTATGTCCTGAAATCTGGCATTGTGATGCCTCCGGCTTTGTTTTTGTTGCACAAGATTGCTTTAGCTATCTGAGGTCTCCTGTGTCTCCATATGGATTTCAGCATCATTTTTTCCAGATCTGAGAAGAATGTCTTCGGTATCTTGATTGGTATTGCATTGAATGTATAAATTGCTTTTGGGAGAATGGACATTTTGATGATATTGATTCTTCCAATCCATGAGCATGGAAGATTTTTCCATGTTTTGGTATCCTCTTCTATTTCTTTCTTTAAGGTTTTGTAATTCTCATCGTAGAGGTCTTTAACGTCCTTGGTTAAGTTTATTCCAAGGTATTTGATTGTTTTTGTAGCTATTGTGAATGGGATTGATCTTAGAAGTTCTTCCTCAGCCATGGCATTGCTTGTGTATACAAAGGCTGTTGATTTTTTGCGTTGATTTCATATCCTGCTACTTTGCCAAACTCTTCTATGAGTTCCAATAGTCTCTTAGTAGAGTTCTTTGGATCCCCTAAATAAGAAATCATATCATCTGCAAAGAGGGATAGTTTGACTTCTTCCTTCCCAATTTGTATCCGTTTCATTTCTTTTTCTTGCCTAATGGCTCTGGCTAAAACTTCCAGTACTATATTGAATAGCAGTGGTGAGAGCGGGCATCCCTGTCTGGTACCAGATCTCTGTGGAAATGCTTCCAACTTTTCCCCATTCAATTGGATGCTGGCCGTGGGTTTTTCATAAATTGCCTTGATTGTGTTGAGGAATGTTCCTTCTGTACCCAATTTGCTTAGAGTTTTCATCAAGAAAGGGTGTTGTATTTTACCAAAGGCTTTCTCTGCATCTCTTGAGATAATCATGTGGTTTTTCTTCTGCAGTTTGTTAATGTGGTGTATCACATTGATTGATTTGTGAACGTTGAAACATCCCTGCATGCCAGGGATAAATCCCAGTTGGTTTGGTGTGGGGAGCAACCCGGACTGGACTGAGTTACTGGAATTAAGACTTATTCTATGCATCTGCTCTCCCACAATATGGCGCTGGGAGAGGAGAAAACAGCTTCTACGCAGCTGCCTCTTGCCAACTTGAGTGATGACCTCCAGGAGCTGATCCTGCTCCTGATTGGAGGAGAGCAGCGTACTCGGTGTGTGGGCAGCCGAGTTGGGATTGGCGGAAGAGGACTATAAAGGAGGAGAGAGACAACATGCACTAGGAACATCTAAGGGGAACATCTGAGGGAACACCTGTGCAGCCCCCAAGAGAGCTGGCCGGCGGTGTGCCGCTCCCCTGCGGAAGTGGGGAAAGTGGCCAGGGGGAACCGCCCTTCCACGGAGGTGGAAAGGACAGTAGCCAACCCGGGAAGAACCAGCAGCAAACCCGGGGAGGGCCGAGCAGACAAAAGAACAGCGCAGGGTCCTGTGTTGTTCCTCCACGAAGACGGGGAGCGACATAATGGTGCCGTGACTCGGATATGAAGCCTAGGCAAGGTTTAGTGTCGTTCCTCCATGAAGAGGGGGAGCGACATAATGGTGCCGTGACTCGGATATGAAGCCTAGGCAGGGTATAGTGCCGTTCCTCCATGAAGAGGGGGAGCGACATAATGGTGCCGTGACTCGGATATGAAGCCTAGGCAGGGTTCAGTGTCGCTCCTCCACGAAGACAGGGGAGCGACATAATGGTGCCGTGACTTGGATATGAAGCCTAGGCAGGGTTTAGTGTCGCTCCTCCACGAAGACAGGGGAGCGACATAATGGTGCCGTGACTCGGATGTGAAGCCTAGGCAGGGTTTAGTGTCGTTCCTCCACGAAGAGGGGGAGCGACAGTTTGGGTGGATGCTCTTTCTGATGTGTTGTTGAATTCTATTGGCCAGATTTTTATTGAGGATTTTTGCATCTGTGTTCATCAGGGAAATTGGCCTGTAATTCTTTCTCTGTTGCATCTTTTTCAGGCTTAGGGATTAAGGTGATGCTGGCTTCATGGAAAGAATTTGGGAGGATTCCCTCTCTTTCAGTTGTTTTGAATAGTTTGAGAAGAATTGGAGTTAGTTCTTCCTTAAATGTCTGGTAGAATTCAGCAGTGAATCCATCCGGTCCTGGGCTTTTCTTTGTTGGGAGGGCCTTTATTACTGATTCAATTTCTGACTCGGTTATGGGTCTGTTTAGGTTTTCTGTCTTCATGGTTCAATTTAGGTAGGTTGTCTGTGTCCAGAATCTATCCATTTCTGATAGATTTCCCAGTTTGCTGGCATACAACTCTTTGTAGTAATTTCTGATGACTCTTTTTATTTCTGTGGTGTCTGTTGTTACATTCCCTTTTTCATCTCTGGTCTTGTTGATTTGGGTCTTCTCTCTCCTTTTTTAGTTTGTTGGGCCAATGGTGTGTCAATTTCATTTATTTTTTCAGAAAACCAGCTCTTCATTTTGCTGATCTTTTGTAATTTTTTTATTCAATTCTGTTGATTTCTTCTCTAATTTTAATTATTTGTCTTCTACTAGTTTTGGGTTTGGCTTGCTGTAGTTTTTCTAGATCCTTGAGATGCACTGATAGCTCATTTATTTGGTGCCTTTCCAATTTCTTGATGTAGGCACCTATTGCTATAAACTTTTCCCTTAACAATGCTTTTGCTGTATCCCATAAGTTTTGATGTGTTGTGTTGTTGTCTTCATTTGCTTCCAGAAAGTTTTTGATTTCTCTTTTGATTTTTTTCTATGGCCCACTGTGCATTCAGGAGCATGCTGTTTAGTGTCCGTGTGCTTGCGTATGCTCTAGGGATTCCTGACTTGCTAATTTTATTTCCAGCTTCATTCCATTGTGGTCTGTGAAGATGCGTGGTGTGATTTTGATTCTTTTGAATTTGCTGAGACTTGCTTTATGGCCTAGTATGTGGTCAATCCTAGAGTAAGTTCTATGCACTGCTGAGAAGAATGTGTATTCTTCAAGTGTAGGATGAAAAGTTCTGTAGATATTTGTTAGATCCATTTGTTCTATAGTGTCAATTGAATCTGCTATTTTTTTGTTGATTTTGTCTGGTTGATCTGTCCTTTGCTGAAAGTGGAGTACTGAAGTCCCACAGAACTATTGTATTGGAGTCTAAGTCTCCCTTTAAGTTCCTTGACACATCTTTTAAATAACCCGGTGCCCCGTAATCAGGTGCATATACGTTTATAGTAGTCACATCTTCCTGTTGAATTGATCCCTTAATCATTATATAGTGCCCCTCTTGTCTCTCTTAAGAATTTTTGTGTTAAAGTTTATTTTGTCTGATATTAAGGCTACGACATCTCTTTTTTGGTTTCTGCTGGCATGGAATATCTTTTTGCATCCTTTCACTTTCAGTCTGCATGCACCTTTGTCGGAGAGATGTGTTTCTTGTTTTTTTTTTTTTTAACTTTTATTTAATGAATATAGATTTCCAAAGTACAGCTTATGGACTATATTGGCTCCCCCCGCCGATGACTTTCCTCCCACCCTCAACCCCCCCCTTTCCCTCTCTCTCTCCCCTTCCATTCATATCATGATTCATTTTCAATTTTCTATATATACAGAAGATCAGTTTAGTATACATTAAGTAAAGATTTTAACAGTTTGCACCCACATAGAAACACAAAGTGAAAAATACTGTTTGAGTACTTGTTATAGCATTAAATCTCAATGTACAGCGCATTAAGGACAGAGATCCTACATGAGGAGTAAGTGCACAGTGACTCCTGTTGTTGACTTTACAAATTGACACTCCTGTTTATGGCATCAGTAATCTCCCTATGGTCGTCATGAGTTTCCAAGGCTATGGAAGCCTTTTTAGTTCTCCAACTCTTATCTTATTTAGACAAGAGATGTGTTTCTTGTAAGCAGCATATAGATGGGTTTTGTTTTTTTAATCCATTCAGCCAGTCTGTGTCTTTTAACTGGAGAGTTGAGGCCATTTACATTCAACATGCCCTGCCATTTTCCAAAGATATTTCTGATGTACACTTTGAACTTCCTGTGATCTTTTACTGAGAGATTTTCTTCCTTTCCCTTCTTTCGTATTGATGACCATGTTTCTGTGTTTCTGTTTGAAACACGTCTTTAAGCATCTTTTGCAGGGCTGGATGAGTCGTGACAAATTCTTTCAATTTCTCTTTGCTATGAAAGGTCTTTATTTCCCTTCATTCATAAATGAGAGATTTGCAGGATAAAATATTCTGGGATGGCAGTTTTTTCCCTCTTAGTGCTTGGGCTATATCTTGCCATTCCCTCCTAGCCTGTAGGGTTTCTGACGAGCAGTCTGCTGTGAGTCTAACTGGAGATCCTCTGAGAGTAACCTGCCGTTTCTCTCTTGCACATTTTCTTGCACATGTTTCACTGTGGTGAGTTGATTACAATGTGTCATGGCAAGGATCTCTTCTGGTCATGTTTATTGGGAGTTCTGTGTGCTTCCTGTACTTGGATGTCTCTTTCTTTCTCCAAACCCAGGAAGTTTTCTGCTAGTATCTCACTAAAAAGGCCTTCTAATCTTTTCTCTCTCTCCATACCTTCAGGAACTCCTAGAACCTGAATGTTGGGTTTTTCAATAGTATCCTGTAGATTCCCAACAATATTTTTTAGATTTCTAATTTTCTCTTCTTGTCTTTGGTTTGACTGTATACTTTCCTGTGCTCTGTCTTCTAAGTCTGATATTCTCTCTTCTGCCTCACTGATTCTGTTTTTAAGGCTCTCAACTGTTTTTTTTTTTGACAGGCAGAGTGGACAGTGAGAGAGAGAGACAGAGAGAAAGGTCTTCCTTTGCCGTTGGTTCACCCTCCAATGGCCACCGCAGCTGGCGCGCTGCAGCCGGTGCACTGCGCTGATCCGATGGCAGGAGCCAGGTGCTTCTCCTGGTCTCCCATGGGGTGCAGGGCCCAAGCACTTGGGCCATCCTCCACTGCCTTCCCGGGCCACAGCAGAGAGCTGGCCTGGAAGAGGGGCAACCGGGACAGAATCCGGCGCCCTGACCGGGACTAGAACCCATGGTGCTGGAGCTGCAAGGTGGAGCATCAGCCTAGTGAGCTGCGGCACTGGCCTCAACTGTGTTTTTTATTTGTTCTATTGAATTGTTCATTTCATTTTGATTTCTCTTCAATATCTCAATTTCATGTTCCATTAAATTCCTCATTTCATTTTGATTCCTCCTTCAGATTTCATTTTCATGAGAGAGAGATTTTCTTTCATGTCCTGCATGGATTTCAGTCGTTCAAGGCATTTGTTTTTTATTAATTCTAAATATTCTTAACATACATTTTTTGCCTTCCATTTCTTAAATTTCTTTCTTGTCATCTTCATAATCTTGTATTGAAGTGTTGTGTTCTTTTAGGAGCATCATGTTGTCTTCCTTGTTCTTGTTTCCTCAGTCGCTGTGTTTGTTGTTCGGCTTCGTGGCGATATTCTTTGGTTTCTCCTCCTCCTCCTCCTTCTTCTTCTTTCTTCTTCTTCTTCTTCCTCTTCTTCCTCTTCCTCTTCTTCTTCCTCCTCTTCTTCTTCTTCCTCCTCTTCTTTCTTCTTCTTCTTCTTCTTCTTCTTCTTCTTCTTCCTCCTCTTCTTTCTTCTTCTTCTTCCTCTTCTTCCTCTTCCTCTTCTTCTTCTTCTTCCTCTTCTTCCTTCTTCCTTTGTCTTCTTTCTTCTTCTTCTTCTTCCTCTTCTTCTTCTTCTTCCTCTTCCTCTTCTTCCTCTTCTTCTTCCTCTTCTTCTTTCTTCTTCTTCTTCCTCTTCTTCTTTCTTCTTCTTCCTCTTCTTCTTCTTCCTCTCCTCCTCCTTCTTCTTCTTCCTTCTTCTTCTTTCTTCTTCCTCTTCCTCTTCTTCTTCTTCCTCTTCTTCCCTCTTCTTCTTCTTCTTTTTCTTCTTCTTTTTCCTCTTCTTCTTCTTTTCCTGTGGTGGTGGCTTTTCTCATTATACTATGACTCTGTAGATAAGTAAACTGTCTGCTTTCAGTGAATCTCTGGAGGCTTGTGGTGGGTGTGGCCAGAGAGCTCTGTTCAGTTCTTCAGGGTTAAGGGTGTCCATAAGGTGAGACACCCAGGTTTGGCGTGGTAAATCTTCTTTCTTTCTCTCTCTCTCTCTCTCTCTCTCTCTCTCTCTCTCCCTCTGTTTTCTTAATCAGAAGGGAAGTAATCCACTCAGCCGAGCTCTCCTCAGTGGAGTCCAGAGCCTGAGCACTAGCCCCAGTGGGTATAATATTCATCAGCTCTTTCCCAAGGACCACACGAAGGATCTGTGCAGTCCTCAGTGTAATCTCAGATTCCTCTTCAGTGCCTCTCACCATTAGCCAGGGCTGCCTGAGCTTGTGGCGTCTCCCACGGAGACTACTCATTTCTCAGCCACACCATGAGTTCTCCCACACACCCTCAGTTTTTTTTTTTCTTTCGACAGTCACAGTTCATAAGCTCCACACATTCACTAGGTCTAAGTCTCTTGTTATTACTTCCCATCCAGAGTCAGGTTTTTCTGCTCAGCTGATTGCCTTGCACAGCCCTGAGCTGGTGCAGCTGTTACATTTGTCCAAAATGGTGCCCGCTCTATCGGCTTGTAGGCCTTCGTAAGGTGATTGGAGAGAGACAATCGTGTACATCCCGTCCCTTTTATTTTCTCTCAGCTGTAGTTAGGCTGGTGTTCTTTCTCCCACTGGGCTGCAAGCTTCGTTCCCTCTAGGCTCTTCCTACTGCCCTTCCGCCAGTGTCTTGGGCTACTGTGGTTTCATCTCACCTCACCTTCCAACGCTGGTGTGAAGGCTCTCGGCAGCTAGAGTCCCGAGCCATGGGCGCCCATTCCCTCGATGTAGGTCCACCGTGTCCCTCTAATTATGGAAGAGTTTCCTCTGCCATGTTCCCCCTAACTCTTCCCTGAGACTACACTATCTCCGCTCTTAATAATCTGTGTTCTCCCGGACTATCAGTAAGCTCCTTCCCTATTCTGCCATAGTGGAACCTGTGCTTTTTAGCTCTTCAATTTCTTCTTCTTTTTTTTCTTCTTCCCCTTCCCCTTCCCCTTCCCCTTCCCCTTCTTCTTCTTCTTCTTCTTCTTCTTCTTCTTCTTCTTCTTCTTCTTCTTCTTCTTCTTCTTCTTCTTCCTCCCTCTCCTCCTCCTCCTCTTCTTCTTTTTCTTCATCCTCCTCCTCTTCCTCCTCCTCCTGCTCCTCCTCCTCTCCTCCTCCTCTTTTTTCTTTAGGTCTGACTGTAATACTTCCAGAGATTTGTCTTCTAACTTGGATATTCTTTCTTCAGCCTCACCAAGTCTGTTGTTAGGGCTTTCCATGGGGCCAGCACTGTGGCATAGCGGGTTGTGGGCTGCCTCCCTAACCCATGCAGCCGGCCTGACTGCTGGCAGGCAGTGGGAGCCCCAGGCACATTTCTCCCCACCCCTGCCTTCTGCCAATCAAGTCAACTGCTCCTGGGTGTGTCCCAGGCCCATTAGGCCCACCTGGAAAGCTATGTGACCTTCAAGCTGATTGGAGAGGCACATTGGTGCCAGTGTGGGTTCTGTCCTATAGAATTAGTGTTGCCCTGAGTTAGTGACGCCCCTCCTGATTGCCCTTTAAAAGTGTACGTGGTCATTAATAAAGGTGGACATGTTCACTGTAGCCTGTTCCCAGTGCTTCTTGTGGAAGAACACGTCACCCTACTCTCCCCGATGGTGCGGGTCTTGCAGGGTGAGTCCGCAAAAACCAGCCCAGCCTTGACCCTGCAGCTCTGACATGGGAGCCCCCTCCCCGGTACTCCCAGATGTCCCATTCAGTAATCACACTGAACACGGACATTCACCATGGAGACAGGGCTAAGTTAGGTTTTCCGTGTTACTGTGCTACAAGGTAATTCAAGGGGTATGTGCTAACAGAACAAGGGATATTGAGTATGGGAAAGTTGTAAGGCCAGCGCCGTGGCACAATAGGCTAATCCTCCGCCTAGCGGTGCCGGCACACCAGGTTCTAGTCCCGGTCGGGGCGCCGGATTCTGTCCCGGTTGCCCCTCTTCCAGGCCAGCTCTCTGCTGTGGCTTGGGAGTGCGGTGGAGGACGGCCCAAGTGCTTGGGCCCTGCACCCCATGGGAGACCAGGAGAAGCACCTGGCTCCTGGTTTCAGATCAGTGCGGTGCACTGGCTGCAGCACGCCGGCTGCGGTGGCCATTGGAGGGTGAAGCAACGGCAAAGGAAGACCTTTCTCTCTGTCTCTCTCTCTCACTGTCCACTCTGCCTGTAAAAAAAAAAAAAGAAGAAAGAAAGAAAGTTGTGAGTGAAGCAGTGAGTGAGAGTGACACATTCCTGATTATGACATCAGTGTTTGCAGGGGACCAGTGTGAGGTGCATCTGGTGGAGTCCAGGGGATGCTTGATCCAGCCTTGGGCATCCTTGAGTCTCTTGGGAAAGCCTCTGGATTTACCTTCGGTGACTACAGCATGGACCGGGTGCGCGAGGCTCCAGTGAAGGAGCGGGAGCAGATTGGTTTTATGACAAACAAGAGTAAAGTTCAAGCCGTAGAATATTCTGCAACTGTGAAAGGCAGATTCATCATCTCCAGAGATAGCTACAGAGGAGTTGCCCAACTGCAGATGGACTGTGACAGCCAAGGACACGACCATGTATCACTGTGCAGGAGGTTGAGGGCTGGTTTCCTGTCATCATGTGAGGCTTCTTCTCCATCTAACATTTTCCCAGAAAACTGCTCCACCCGAGGATGGGAAGACTCAGTTCTCCCTCAACCATCAGAGCTATTCAGCAGCAAATGAAAAGTACCTGACCCACCCCCAGAGGAAACCCCAGAGGAAAAGGAACTGTGGTGTCTAGGGTGGCTCCTCCTGGGGTGGGACTCGGACCTGCTGCTGCTCATCCGTGTCCTCATGGTGCTGTCTTTTCACAGTCCTCGACCAAACACCTGTTGCCCAGGCCCCCTTCTCCCCTCTGCCTGTGTTGGCAGAAAATGAAGGCCTTCATGTGTCAGGGAAGCAGGTTCCTCCCTCGGGACTCTGGTGGGTTTCTCTCTCAGTAGTAATGAGAGCCCCCCATTCCCTTCTCTCCCCCAGGACAGATGCCGTCTCACCCAGGGATCCATCTGCATCGCTTCTCTAAACTCAGTCTGAGTCACACACTGTGCCCAAGCACCATGCCAGTTCTGACTTAGCTGTCCATGTGCCTCCTGCCCTGGGCATCTCCCAACGGGGTGCTCTCCTGTCACCCAGAACCTGCTCTACTGTACCCCATGCTGCGTCTGAAAAGGGTATTGATTTCTTTGAAGCCAGACATAGGGGTCTTTGGAGTTGGTTTCAATGCCCTTGAAACGGGAGGGCAGGGCAGCCCTTTCTCAAGACCTGGCTTAGATTCCTGTCCACAGGATGATGTTTCTTTATGTGAAGAGGGCACAGGTCTCGTGGGAACGGCCTCCCTGGCTTCCTGGGACTATAGGGCAGTTGTGACAACAGTCCTGAGTAAGACACAGAAACCTTTATGATGGAGAACGTGTGAGTATAAGGAAATATCAACCTCCCCAAGCAGGGAGCCAAGGAAGCACTAGCCAGGGGCATTACAGCAGCTGGATCCACTGCAGATTTATGTGGAGCAAAAGACAAGACTCAGCTGGTGGACTGACGCTCAGGATAGAGACAGCATAAAGCACAGAGAACATGGCTCCGGGATTTGAGATCTGTAGGCACGGAGGGCGGACTTGTCCCAAGAAGACAGGCAAAGGGCAATGGGGAGAAACCGTACTTGAAACTGCCATGCAGGACTAGGATGGAACCTAGGCCAAGCACACCATGAGCCTTGCACCTGAGGGGCCCAGATTCCAGGCTGGCCTCTCACCCTGGCCAGCTGCTCCCTCCCAGGCCACAACAGTTGTTCCAGTGAAGCCTCCCCATGGCTGCCTCTCACTGAGGAATCTGTGCCCTAGATTGGCACTGGTTGGGCCTGGTGAGGGATTTGGGCCCCCATCGCTCTGTCCCATTGCTCACAGCCACTCCAGTGTGGAATGGGAGACTTTGGTTGGGATTAGCCCTGGGTGGCTCTAAATTCATTCTGGATTCAGGAAAGGACAGATTACTTAGAAAAGGAGGAAAAATGCAGAGCCGAGGAACACTATTTTAGAGAAATGTCATGAACGTGCTGCTCAAGGAGCTAGGGACACTTTCACTGATCCTGGGACCAGCCGCTCAGGCCTCACCCTGCTGCTGATTCGGGTCTCCTCTGGGCTCTCCTGGACTCCTGACAGCTGATGAAAGAATATGGAAGACAATGACGTGTGGTCTTGAAGATTTATTTCAGGTGAGCACCACCGACCCATCAACGAGAACTGTGGCAGAAACCCAGGCCTCCCATCTCCCCCACATTGAGAGGAAGGAGCCCCGTGTGCCCCGCAGACTTCAGGACAATTGATCTTGAGCGTTGCCGTGGCTTCCATTGATTCTTTTCCACAGGTGTTCCTGTGATAGTCTCCAATTTTTACGTGGATCGGAGGCTGACTGGTGTTTTACTGTGGCTCAGGAACTGTTTGTTCCTGGACAATGGTAGTCTTAATCGTTCGCACATTAGTGGCTACCCCAAAGAGCAGTGCAAAAATAAAACAATAAACACGAGCAAAGACCACTCTTAAATAAAGAATTGGCT